>NC_139344.1:125962709-126197709 GCF_055883805.1 Amblyomma maculatum
TCTCGCACGACTTTTTGAACATTACACGTTTGGTTTTCCTTAGGAAGGCTTCAGCATCACCAGTGATTACCGAGCTTGGGAACCCCGCCATAGCAAATCAATCCACTTGCTTTTCAAAGCTCGCCTGCATAGTATGTTCACACGACTTCACAAGAGCAGACCCAAGGCAGAGGTTAGCAATAGCGCGTTTCACAGTCTTTGAATGAACCGAGGAATAAGGCAGCAGCTCCTTCCGTGCTCGAGGCGAGTATTGCCAACACACATGATGCTCGCCCAAGGTAATACTTAAATCTATACTTAAACTGAAAATATCCTCACAAAGGGAGTTCACGGGTAAAACACAATCCCTGCCCCTCTTCTTGAAAGTTGGCTAAAACTGGGCTTACAGCATCTGTGTAGGTCAAATCTTTCTGTTCTTTAATAACTATTAGAAAATCATCAACATACCTGAAAACGTTTAGTACTTCCTTCTCAGTCAAACTGAGTTCTGGGGTGCGGTCATTAAAGGCTAAAAAAATGTTAGCACTGGGGCTACGCAGGATCTCATGCAAATCCTTCGTCTTTGTCGGTAAAAGCTGTTATCAAAAGATACAAACGTCACACTGAGATGAAATTATAGCAGCTTCATAAAATTACTAATTGACACACCTGAGGAGTTCTGAAATCAACTGTGCCGCTACTCTCTATGGCATCCCTTACAGAAGTGAACAAGGAAGGCATCGTGGGGCTGTCACATGAATATGCATTCATGCACTTTGAACTCGGGTGACTACAGTTTCTGGACCAAAAAGGTACATTTAACCTAGCAGCAATGAACAATTGTCAGTATCCTTCCTTTAACTGTGCTTTGTAGGCCATATTTGTTAGCAGCTTCCTAGCACCCTCTACAGACAAAAGCTTGTGGATGTGTGTTATCAAACAGCCTGGTAGGTACCATAGGTTTTGATGGAACCAATAAGCTTGAAATGGTTGTGAAAATGTTATGAACTCTGGGGACTATGGTTTCTGGGCCAAAAAGGTACATTTAACCTAGCAGCAACAAACAATTGTCAGCATCCTTCATTGAACTGTGCTTTGTAGGCCATATCCTACCTGCAACTCAAGTCTGAAGAGGTCTGTACCCACATTATGGCAGTTGTCCAGCTGTCCCCTTTCTTAGCAACCGAACTCGTGTTCATTCATGCTGCATATACATTTAGTATGTTTCCTTTTTGTTGTGGCATGAAAGGATTGGATAACCACAATATTTAAGATGACTACTGGCAGAGCACTCCAGTATTAAATTTAACAAGGACTTTATGACGTCTTAAATTACACAGCAGAAGTCAAACTGATTGAAGCACTATTGATTTTCTAATGTACCGGTGAAAAACGCAAGAACACACAATTTCAACAAAGACAGGCAATTTCCTTCAATTTGTTTACTGCACGGCAATGACATCTGAACAGCACGCACGAGCTGTTATAATTTGGTTAAAAAAAAAAGTTGCATGCATCTGCTCTGGTGTATGTATGTAGGGTATGCTGTATTGCTATTTCTAAAGAAAAAAACACTTTGACCAAAATGTGGCTTCCCTGGCTTAGGGAGAGCGAACCACTTTGCGGCTCTTCATCTATTTACAAACAAACACTCTATTACCATCAAGCAAAAAGCCAGGCTTGCTAACCAAGTGTACATATGTTTTACAAAGCTAGAATTTGCATGTTTCGATTGTAGTTTGTACTGCCTTGCAGTGGATATCTAATGGGGGAGGCAGTAAGTTACAACTGGTCGGCCCCACAGCTACAAATATAGCAACGACATACCAAACCCCCACAAAAATACTTATCATCGATGTGTGACCGCTTACAGAGTAAAGGATAAAAAATAATGATTTAGGCAACCAGCGCCAAGGCAACGACGAAATTGAGTCGTGTGTGTTGTCCATTTTGGCCTTGAAGTCGAACCAACTTGCCCACCAGCACAAGTCTCAATCGAACAGTATGAAGCATGAGCGCTCAAATCTCGAAGCACAAGTATAACAGTAGAAATTTCAATTAATGACGGTGGCACCACCAAAGAAGTATATGGATCTAGCGCCAGTGCAGTCAAACCAGACAGGCAGACGCTTTAAAACTCGGATCAACATTATGCTACTAGCCAGAGCCAAGTACTTGCGGGCAACACATGCGGCAACAGCCGTAGACACCCTATGGTAACAGCGGACCGCGTCCGTGAAAACCGCATACATTCAGAACATAAATATCTGTAGTGCATTTCCATAAGCACAAGACAATTCACGAAAGCCAATAGTTTAAAATCCGGCTTAATGTGGAAGCAGACGGTGCCTGAAGTGGTCACCAGAAAACCAACATCGCTATTGCTGGGAAAAAATGTGAACTTGCAGCGCAACTGTTTCCACACTCGTTTAAGGTTAATTTCAAAAGAAATGCTTTGCAAACCGGGAGGAGCAAAACAAACCTCTGAGATATTCTGAGGAGATAGCGAGCTCGCTATACTGGGCGCAGCCATCTTGCAAAATAGCATCAATGACAAAAACAAAATGTGTCAAATATAGCCACATTTAACTGTTCCAAAACATGCACGCAAAGTAGTGAATTATATTGTATTTTGTGTTATGACGAGTAAACAAAATAATTTGTAATGTGTCTAAAGGCACATGATTGTATGTGAACAGTAGCAGTAGTCAGGCAGTCAATAGGTAGCAGCGTAGCAACCACGACCTACTGTATACAGTAGGTCGTGGTAGCAACACTATAGCAACACAACGCAACCACAGCGACATTAGCAGCATGGCGCATTGTGGCGCAGCACCATGCGCAGTACGGGAAGAAACTTGTACACGGTGGTTTTGAATTCGGACATCATCAAAGTGGAGCCATAGAGCTTTCATCATCAGGAATGTTGTAAACTTCGGCAGTGGATCATGGTTCGGACCAGCGGACGGAGACCCGAGGACGACGAGCAGCGTAGGCGCGATGTGTTCCATGCAGTGATAACAAAGATGACCCTTCGTTTAGGACTCCATACGGGTGTTGTAGCTAGAACGCAGCTCAGGGCTTATTCCGAAGCACACGTCTCTGGCAAGGCTGTAAACAACCTAATATTTGAGACGGGGCCTGCTGTCATAAAAAGACTAGGATACTGCAGCTTTTTTCAGATGCCTGCGGCTGTTTCGTTGGTGATACTCTGACGATGCGCGAGTGCTGCCATGGCTTTGTGCAAACTTTGAAAAGCTGCATTTCAAAATGCGCGAAATAAGAGAGCTAGATAACGCAACCATGGTACATGCTCTCTAGGTAAGTATGAACTTCATGCTGCAAACTGAACTATAGCTCAATTATTCAGCAATCTTGATTCGAAGGTAATTGCGTGAAATGTAGGGACAAGGAAGAAATAATTAAGCCAACATCTTCTACAACTGCACAAATGTAACGAGCGCTCATATTTTGCACAGTTTTGCATAAAGTTCTCACAAGCAAGCTTCTTTCACCTCCCAGTTATGAGCATGCATTGTGTGCCCGTTATTGCTTCCAAAGCATTTTATAACACCAGTACAATTAGTCATACCTTGCTAACAGGTACACATTGATTCTAGACTCAAACTGCCTCATAAAAAGTTTCCTGTTATCAGAAATCTTGATGAAACAAAGATTAAATGCAGTGTCAAGCCAAGTTTGTAGCAGTCAATTGTTCAGTTCTTTCATGTGCAATATCGTGGTTGACATTTCATGCAAATGATTTAACACCTTGACGTGCCTAGTGAGTTATGACAAAACATGGTATAGGTTACATTCTTATATCTTCACAGTGGGACTGTGTTTGTTAAATAAGTGTCTCGTCTCGCACATAATTGCTGTAGAATTGTTACTGAAAGGGCCCACGAAAAGCCATTTATTAAAAATAGAAAACGCGTGCAAGCAATCAGTACCTCTGCAATGCAAACATTCTCAAGCTACCTGCATTAGCACTGATCGTATCGGTGCAAAAAATTACTCTTGTCCCCATCAACTCAGCGCATGCCACCATGCCCTGTCCCGCCTTCCTGCCTGCATCACCTGGGAGTGTCCAGTTATTTTGTGCGCCCAGCAGACCACATCATTGAAGAGTGAGCGCATGAGAGGCGTCACCTTATTTGATTGCGAGCAGTTGCCAGGAGCACTTTTTAAACATTATCTGCAAAGCTTTGAAATTTGACTTGAGTGCTCAGAAAGACCACCTCCGTGAACTTCTTGCATTAGAATATTACCATTGAAGCACTCATCAGCTCAGCATGTTTATCAGCTTCAAGCAGGTAGGGTAACTTTATAGACTGTGACTGTGCTAGCTTAATCAAGCAATTCTTGAAACTTTGTGAGGGGTGCGACGATACCTCTGAGCATGTCCATCTGCTTCATTCTTTTGCTTGCCTGTGCCCGCAATGAACATGAATTCTTTCCTGCTGAATGATAGTCATAAAGGACCTATGAAAATGCCTTTCTGGGCTGTGTTAAATGCTTCACAAATTTTCCTGATCGTCGTTGCATTTGCCACATATCAAAACCTACTTTCTCAAGCACTGACGCACATTCACCCCCATTTTTCATTGATATGCTAGGTCTCTAGGGCACCACTCACGTCACACTTGTTTATGTGTTCAACAGCACAGTATTAACATTACAGCGGGCCTGAAATAACAGACAATGTTTAGTTCGAGGTCATTTCCTTCTTGCATTAACTGGAATAGTCCTTTCCGCTTGCAAGGGTAACAATTTCTTTTTCCAACGGATGCCAAGCGTTGCCCTTAAGTGGACTGATGAAGCTAAGACATTTGCAGGGGTCAAGTGGATTCAACTAGTGCAGGACCTGGTTAATTCGAGAAATATGCGAGAGACCTTTGTCCTACCTGGGCCTAGAAGCAGTGTGTCCTACTCAAGATCCAAGGGTCTTGGAGGGCTGGATTCCGATCTCACCCTCTTATCTCAAAGGCAAAGTCTGAGTTTGCAGCACTTGCCAAAGTGGCCATGCCGTATAGTCTTCTGCCATACAGACAACCTGATACCCAGTAAGCGCCCGGCCATGACAGCTGCCAACTACTTTCTGACAAAGTTAAAGTGGAAAGACGGGCTAGTTGGTATTGGTATGACGACTGCGGGTACAAAAACACAGGACGAAGGAAGGAGACAGGCGCAGGATGAACGCTTCGTCCTGCATCCTTTAAAGCATTTGCCCTGCGTCTGTCTCCTTTCTTCTTCCTGTGTTTTTTGCACTGAGATGCATATTTTTTTCTGGCAATGGCATGTGATTTTTCGCTCATGATGCTGACACATTCCATAACGCTGACAGCAAATTTTCTGCAAAACACTGCAAAAATTTTGTTATGTTAAAAGTTTTACAGGCTTCCCATGCAAATTCAGTTGAGTGGTACCTTCTCGTGAATGCAGAATAAAGCTCGCTCGATGGCCGATTGGCTGCTGTTGCCTTTTCGTCCTACCAAAATGTTTGCTCACCTATGCCAATGTCAAAATGACATTGCGGCAAAGCGAGCCAGTTCCAAATCAAACAGTTTCATGGTGTAGCGCCTTCCCCTGGCTGCGCAAAGACTGCGGCCAAAGCATGGCCACTGTAAAAATGAAAAAGGACGCCGGCTGGCAGTGGCACTTGAAGCCACAGTTGGCTGGTCTGTTCTAGTCTAGATCCGTATCAGCTGTCTCGTCCTTCGCTCCCGAGGTCTTCAGCCTACAATGTATTCGGCCCCTGTTCCTTTTTGCATAATGCCAGCCTTGCCTCGAGCCCAAGTAGCATTTAGCTTCTGCGGCATTGTTTTGATATGATAGCTTAAAGACCGTTTTCCAGAAAATCCAGCAACAGCAGCAATATTGATGTGAGCGAAAAATCATGGGCATGCCTCTGGCAAGTAGCAGTTGGCAGGTGAGAAGCCGTGCACTGACTGGTCAGCAGGTTGTCTGTCGCCACGAAGCCACAAGACATGGCCGACTTGGATTCAAGCAGCTTCTTTGAGATGGAGGGGAAATGAGAATCGGACCCACCGGAAGCCTTCTATACTGTAACAAGAATCTCCCATTGATAGCGCAAGCTACAACAGCGATGCATCATATCCTCATCGATCGGAGCAGCCAGCTGGGAGCCCCAACCGAGTGCCGTGCGCAGAGTGGAGTGGTTGGCAGCCATTGTCTCCCTCCTCACACAGAGCAGACAACTGACGTTACATGGCATCTCTTCTCTAGCTGCAACACAGCAGGCCCACACCTGTGTAGCCTAGACTAGTTGAACCTGTTATGCCCATTTAAAAACTGCTCGAGTAATTCATCCGTACTAAACAGGCATGAAACAGATAACGAGTCAAGCACATTACTCCTATGCCATGCAGGCACGTTCTAGGTTGAAGCAGGTCTTTTTAGCTATGGCTTTTGGTGTTTCACGTAATGTGGTAGCTCACGAGTATAAGCTAATGAGTAGGTGTGGGATGATAGTGTCACAAATTCAGGAATTGGTGATTCAGTGAGTTGTAAGGTAATGAGGATCTGCAGGGGAAGCCATTAAAACTATCGCATTAGGGCTGATGTCTTCCAGGTTTTTTCTCATTTCTTGCGTTTTTTTTAAGGTTTGATTTTTTTTTTATTTTTGAGGAAATATGCTAAAAGGAACCTATAAAGGCAATTATTGTCATTGTAATTCAGTACATTTCTAGGATTTTCTTTGTTGGTATTCAAGTCAAATTTTAAATGTCTCTGCATACCCCCTTTAATTTACAAATTTCTCAAAATTGCTTTTCGCAGTCTATTTGGCCATCTACTCACGGCCTACTCTTAGCTGCCCCCTACTGACATAAACTTGGCCATCTGGGACCAAATGATGCAGGCGAAATGGGCCACAGTGGGGAATGGTTGTGACATTTTCTTTACTTTTCTCATCGGCATGTGTCGAGTTGAAGGGAAAGGAGGGGCATTATTTTTTACCTGCATCTGTGTAGTAAAGCCAGCTTAAGAATTTGTGTCATGGAAATGAGTGATGAAATACTAATCGTTAGTGCACCTTTTCTAGCCACAGCAAATACCTTTTCATTGTTCCTTTAATCGAGCTGAACTAGTTCGTTCATTATCACAAAAATGTATGCAGCTTTGCTTTCATCTATTTGTTCCTTCTTTGTTGTGGTTTCCATGCTGCAGTTTTATAACAACTTCATTCCTTTCGTGCACAGACAAGGGTAGGAAAATGAATGGCTCGTGACGACATGCATATGAAAAAAGCCAAAAGTGATTGAAATCAAGTAAAGCATATGGAAATTTTTATTATTGTTGTTTCACAGGATTTTCCATTGACTAATGGAAAATTATTACTGTAATCGTTTTTTACCTGAAAGATTACGGCGGAAGTAGGAGAGACGGCAACTATATGTAAATAGAGAGATCCAAAGCTACAGCAGTGGCTGTTAAACCTTGTTCGTCCGAGTATACTAATTCGGTTGTGCATAGCTGAATATTGAGATTGCTCACAAGGGTCACCCCCAACCAATGCGGCAATAGGTCTAATACCACAAGTGCCACTTGGAATGCGATTGAGTGGTGAGAGTAACAGCTGTACCAAAACCCTTTAGTCCTCCTCTAGGAGCACCAAAGGGTTCTAGCCAGAGCCACTGTTAAAGGTATACTGCAGGGAATTTGCAACTTTCTCTGAAATCGCTGAAATTGCATTCGGGAGATACAGTTATCAAAAGCTGTTTTGTGCACTGCTTTGAGATTATTGTACTGGCAAGTTATATTTTGTAGAAGATGGCTGTAAAAGTGTGAACTTTCCTTAGAACTAGTGCTAGGTAGTTTTTAATGAGGAATTATATACAACTCTGAAAAGTTTTGTTAAGCAAAAGCTGTAAAGAACTGTATTAACACGATAAGTACAAACCATCTTCTCTTGGTCACGTGTCAGTGTATGTTGTGCCTCGAGGCTCCTGTATTGTGCTCTTTCTGTGATGGGTTCCTTGCGACATAGGCAAGTGGCTTTGCCTTATGTGTGACCTTAAAGCAACTCGCACTTCCTTTAGTTTTGCACTTGTACAATCAAGCACAAGAGACGAATTATAGGGTCATTCAGCACTACACATCTTGCATCTACAGTACACCTAATGTGGAAAGCCTGGGAGTGTTGCCAGCAATCTCTCTGTTATGCTTTTCTCACTCCGAATTTTTTTTTTATACTGTCCTCAACAGTTGAAAACGCAGCTGAGTTGATGCAGATAATTTTCGGATAATGATTGGGTTTGTCTGCACATTCACAAAGCATGCTTGGGTAGAAATACAGAAAAATACCGAGTTCTCACTATACACTAACTATCTTAAACGCAGTGGCGAACTGATTGTAATCTTCATTTATCGGAATTTGTTTTTGGCAGAATCACAAAGTGGCGGAAATATGTGTAGGTGGTTTCTTCACATTCACATTCAAGAGACTAACAGACCAAAATGTGTCATAAATTATGATGGAAATGGCAAGCTCTAGCCTTGCAATTGAGGACAGCAGTACAGGAAGCAAAAGGATTTATTTATCACTGAAAATCTCATCAAATGAGCTAGAGTGTTACATTGCTGTGAAACCTTGCCGTTACCGGTGCATCCCACCATATGGCCACATCTCGGTGAAGTATTAGAGTGCACATGATTTTTTCTTTTTTTTTCACGAGTGTTCATGTTCTATTTTAGTTTATGCACTCTCTGGCCATCACTCTGCTGATTATAAATACTCCCTTCACTTCGCCAGTGAAGTGCATCTAGCTTCTGTCACTCAGTAGAACCACAATGTTTTGCATTTCTTGGCTGCAATGGCGACCACGGTCATTTAATGCTTGCATAGACTTAGGCGTTTGTCAAAGTGCCATAACGGCTGGGTGCGGGAACTCATATATATATTATTCTCTTCTGTAAAAAAAAATGAATGTCTGGCAGCAAAGCTTTCTTTTTATATTAGCTTTCAATACATCCTTTTTGCCCGCCTGTGATTGACATTTTGCTCATTTATCATGGTTTCCAGCTTCTTCATACAAACAAAAGACATCAGTAACATCAACTGATGAAAATATTCTTGGTAAAAACTTTTCTACAGCATTTCTAACAAAAATTTCATGGAATGATTACCTTAGAAGTATGTTTTTCATTGTGCCGAAAAGATTAGGTGTTTAAACTTTTGTAAGGTGTGAGAAATGTACTCATTTTGCAAAGCCATTGTTGTTGCACGTCGCAGCCATAAAAAGTTTGCAATCTGCAGTTCTCGTAGGACGTAAATTCACTAAGGTGTAAACAAAAAAATTGAGAGATATAATTAGCTGAGGAGGAAAAACTCGAAAGCCCATCATATTCTCCACTGTAGCCATAGAAAAAAAGTCTAGCTCTTCCGCACGATGACACAGCTAGGCAGCTCCGAATGGCTTTATTAACCACTGGCTGTTTGTGTCACAGGAACACTTTTGTTCCTAATACAGTGTGCATTAAAAAACGTTTTGCTTTTTATCCTGTAACTCATTACATGATGGAACTGAAAGAATTTACATTTAAAATAACGCTTAGAAATGAGCTCAGTCCTACTTCACACATTTTGATTCAGTTTTCACTGGTGGCAGCACGCTAACTGTGACTGGTGCATTTGTTGACTAAACTATCAGTGAACAGCAGTTGACGATTTAATTTATTCTAGGAAGCAGCTAGAAGTTCAATGGCACAAGGTTGGTACTGTGGGGGGCACGAGGTAAACCAGCAACTTTTGATGTACAGACTGATGTACAGACGTCAGCAAGTCTGCCCGGAGTGCTCGAACACCAACCTGTCGCACAAAGAAAATGAAATTTTTGAGCAGGGGCCCAATTCTAGGAACAATGATGGCGCTATACTGAAGGTGCATAGGCATACTACTTGCACTGACAGCTACACTTTACCACTAATAGAGCAGCCCAAACAAAATTTCACTTTGTTCGCTCCGCAGCACACCTCTCCAGCATTGTAGACGTGCCAACGACTGCACTAAAGGTGAAAGTGTGTTGCTATTGCTAGGGGGAAGGACTATACAACCAAGGCACAGCAGAAGCCAAATATTATAGTGATTGTGTTCAGCCATTTCGCTGCTAATATGTTATTATTATGCTATTATGAATCAAATCATATAAGAATACCCAAGTACAGATGCAGATCTGCTAAGCGAACTCCGAAGCAGATATCTCAATACCGGTAGCAACCCCAATGCTACCTATGAGTACGAAGGGGTTCCTAATGAAGACTTCGACAGAGAGATCGCGGAAGCGGAAATTTGGGCCGCAATTGGCCATTTACATACTACCTCTCAGCAATTAACGACTTAATGAATGAATATTGGAACAAAGGTGAACTTTCGCAGATGTGGAAACACGTGAAGGTTGTCTTTATTCCTAAACACAAAAGGAAACTAAGCATAGAGAACTTAAGGCCCATCTCTCTTACGTCGTGCTTAGGTACTTATGAAACATGTTATTCTAAATAGGCTTTAGAACTACGCAGAAGAGAATGACCTTCTGCCCAGCTCAATGACTGGCTTCAAAACTCAACTCTCTACTCAGGACGTAATGCTTCAGTTGCATGCAGAAGTGATAGATCCCCCTAACAAAACCGGAACCAAAGCGATTTTTGCCTTGGATCTGGAAAAAGCCTTCGACAATGTCTCTCATGAAGCCATTCTCCAAACCCTTGCCAACATAAACGCAGGGAAGAAAACCTTTAATTACATTCCTTCCTTTCTCTTGGGAAGGACTGCGGGCAGAGCTAAGTATCGCAGGACTTGCATCGGACAAAATAGCAATAGGAGACAGAGGAACCCCGCAAGGATCAGTCCTCTCTCCCTTCTTGTTCAACCTAGCAATGATAGGTCTGCCTCCCAAACTTGAAGAAATCCAAGATCTTCAACACTCCCTATATGCTGACGATGTCACCTTGTGGGTAGCAAAAGGTTCGGACGCTCACATAGAGGAAACGCTTCAAGAAGCAGTGAATGTAGTCCACTAACCAGATTGGGTTGAAATGCTCACAACATAAATCCGAACTACTAGCAGTGAGAAGGAAAACGCAAGACAAAGTAGAGATAAAAGTCTGCCTGCACGGACTACCCATACCCACAGTTGATACTATTAGAGTGCTCGGGCTCTACATCCAGAGCAATAGGAAGAGCAATGTTACTATCAACAGGCTGGAAATGACTGTGCGATAAATCACTAGACTGATACACAGAGTAACGGCAAGAAAGAGGCTGACATTTGTCGTCTTATCCATGCCTTTGTACTAAGTCGATTCACATACTCTGTCCCTTATCTCCGCCTCATTCAATCTGACAAGGAGAAATTAGACACTCATTAGAAGCACCTACAAGGCTGGGCTAGGTCTACCCAGAAACACTGCAACCGAAAAACTTCTCTCACTTGGGATACACAACAATGTAGAGGAGCTAATTGCAGCTACAAAGACTAACAAACTCTAAAGCAGGCAGACAAATTCTCAACCGCATGAGAATTAATGCCGAACCACTAGCCAACCACTAGGGCCACTACCAAGAGGAGCTGGCGACAAGATTATCTCCAAACCTGTGCCCAAAAACATGCATCTCTCCTTCCATGAAGGCAGGAGGAAAGCTAGAGCTAGGGCCCTAAACAGAAAATACCGAAATCACGATGGGGTGGTGTATACCGACGCCTTGGATTACTATATGGCTGACGGTGCTGTTGCTATCTTTGTAATTAAGCAGTACAGTAAGTAAATGCGTATCAGCTGCTTCGGTCAAAGTCCGCTACTCGGACCAGGAGGAAGAAGCCGCTATCGCTACAGCAGATGCGGACATAATTGTCACTGATTCAAAAACTGCCATACGTAACTTCTCGCGTAGCAGAATATCAAATACTGCCAGAAACAACCTCGCGGATATCAGACTCGACAGAGAAATAGAACTCATATGGACACCTGCCCACTCAGGGTACCGAGGCAATGAGGCTGCTCATCAACACGCTCGAGGTTTTGTCGGCCGAGCGGTGAGACCTAATGCCGAGGAACTTGAAATGGAAGAATTGCTCACATACAGCGACCTACAGCAACATACCCCTGCCAGCATTTTAGTTCATCGGGACAGTTTGCCCATATGATAACAGTAGCAACTAGTGCAGCTCCCTCATGACTGCATGGGCAGCAAGAGCGCAAGTATGCTGCAAGGGAATACACTGTCAAGGTTAAAACATGCCAAAGTTAATACTTTTCTTGCTTCGTGCACACTGACTACAAATGAATTACTTCTCTTCTATGTGAAAACAGTAATAGACTTTGTTTCATGCATTTTGCCTCGCTTAACTAATCAGTATTAGACACATACCTTCACCAGACATTGCACTTCGGGCTGGTAGCAGAAATAAATGGATTAATATATTGTACCAATAAATTATTATTAAACTTTTACCACTTTGTTCGCAAGAAAAAAAAAAAACATTTTTGCAAATGTGCGTAACATGCAAGGCTGATTTTGTTAATGCCCACATCACATTGACACAGATAAAGTAACATAGTGTGTACCAGTGAAAAAAGTGATTTCTAGTCTGTGTTTGTGCTAGGCTTTGTTTCTGCTGCTGTCTGCAATCAACAAACTACATTTCTAAGGATTGCATTTGCAAAAGAAAATAGTACTCATATCAAGACATGCTAGGCCGAGGACCTGGGTTCAGTTCCAGCCATAGTGGTCGTTACATATCAATGAAGGTGAAATGCAAGACACACTTGCAATGTCAGTGCACACGAAGAACCTCAAATCAATGGCATTAATGCAGAGCTGTCCACTATGACGTCTCTTATAGGCAGTTTTTCTATATCACTTATGGAATTTAAACACCATATACCACACCGAAGGAGGAACAACACTTTCTTTACTGACCAAATAAGTGAAAAAGAAACGAAACTCACGATTGCCCTGGCCGATGTTGAAGGAAAGAAAGTGTATTCAGAGGCAGCAGCTGGTGGTGGCAATTTCCACCTGAGCATGATATTCAATGAATGCTTGTTTTAATCTGAAAGTAAATCTCTAGAAGGAAAATTGTTGATGAAGGGCGACATCTGCAGGTTTTGTTGATGCTATATTGCCATTTATGACACTGTGAGCACCCTTCCACTCTTATCTACTACCCTGCGAAATTAAGAAGCAAACAAGATAGCTTTGAACAGTGCCACATTGCTGCAATACCTAAGCAACAGCTGCACGAGCTGTTTAAAGCCACTTGCAAAATACACAAATCATTTTCACTACATGCACGGCGGAAGGTGTTTGCACGCAGTAGAGGCACTCAGAAAAGTAATGTATCAGCTTTTGGGGTTGAAGCACAGCTACGGACGGTCACCATTTTTTTTTTTTTTTATGCAGGCCTTTGCTTCACTGGACGGTTTAGGTGGGGTTCTCACCTAAATACAAGGCGTGCGATAGAATTTCGGAGCCGATTTGCATATGTTAACGATATGTAACACAAACCTGCGTCTGAGAGCCACGACGGGTTTCATGACGCGGTCATGCGCCAGCGATTGAATACATGCACAAATAAACCGCATTTAATTGATTCGTGGCAAGACTAGCCACTAGAGCACTAGCCTCATGCAGTCTTTGGGGTAGTCTCGCGGCACATCACGCACGCACATCCAACGGCTAGCAGCAACGTTACTAGAACAAACTCTAGCAGTCAGCACAAGGGATCTTGCGGAAATACAAGGCTTGCGTTCCCTCATAAAATAGATCGCATTTCGGGACCGATTTGCATGTAAGCGGTATGTAACAAACCTGCGTCTGAGCCACGAAGGGCTTCGTGGAGCGGCCGTGCGCCAGCGATTGAATCAATGCACAAATCGCATTTAGTTCATCCGGGGCAAGACAAGACGACTAGCCTGATGCGGTCTTTGGAGAAGACTCGCGGCACATGTATAGCACAAGAGCGCGCACACACATCCACGCAACAACGCGCATCGTACGCTGCCACAACACGAGCGCCGAGGCCCATGCCTTGAGTCGCTAGCGTGGAATGGGGGGTGCCGGCCGCAGCTCGTAACAGCCAGCCGAAGGCCTCTTCTCCCTCTCCATCTTCGTTTTCCCCCTCGCGCCGCATCCGTTTGTTGGGATCGGATATACGCGGACGGGGGTCTTGAAGACGCCGACGCCTTACCGCAGGACGTCCCGGTCAAAGACCCAATAGAAGAGGTGCCCCTGGAGTGAGGGACGGGAAATCAGGACTGACAAAAAAAAAAAAAAAGGCCTGTGTCATTTTTTTTTTTTTTTTTAATCTGGAGTAAACGTTCATATGTCCGTTCTGTATTTTCTTTGTTCTTGCATACCTTCCACCATTGAAATGACAGTTGGCGCTATGGGTTAATAAGTAAAAATTGGGTCCACGAGATGTTTTCTTTTTTATTACGTTTCGAGCAGGTAATTTCACGTGAATGCGTTACAGTGACGTAAATTTGGCCATGCATATCAGACGACCAGTAAATACACTTGGACATTCCTTAACGTCTGCTTTTTTGTTTACGATGAGAGGAATGCGATAAATTATTGCGGGCAAACATATGTATCTACTAGCGTGTACAAAACAGATAATCCTCACCGGCTGGGTACTGAACAGCTTCCACATCTGTCCACGACAGAAACATCCCCTCCAATACCATACTAAAACGAGACGTGCCAAGGCGTCCGTTTTGAGCAAGAACCCATAGTGACCTGCGCCGTACGGAGTTCCTACACCACCAAGCCGTGAAACAGGCCGATGTGAACGTATTTGTAGTCCAATGAGTATGTCGCCTTGAGAGAAAATTTTTCCCGAACATGTAATGAAAATATTGTGATGTGAGGATGAATAGAAATAAGGACTAACTTCAACTCAAGTCAGTTCGTGACACCTGGACTGTGCCCTTTCCTCAGAGGAGGGAGAAAACAACATGTTTATTGAACCACTCTTGTATACCTGACGTCGTTAGCAGGCGGACCCATGCTCTTATCCGGAAACAGACATGGTGGCGAATTCCCAGCCTTTCAGCTTTGTTTAGGCTGCATGTTTAGGCAGCTGACGGTTACAAAGTTGCAAGCACTAATTCTCACGCGTTATACATTCATGCGATACTTAGCGAGTTAATATGATAACTATGTTAATAATTGTTTTATGAAATAGTAAAATTGAAATTTTTTGTTTGTTTGCTACATTTTTCAAACATATTGATCCAATAATTGGCGAATGATGCGAGAACGAAAAGACCAAGTAGAAGGCGATGCGTAGCTGATTGGTTATGGAGGTTAGGGTAGCTACGGCGAGAGCAGAAGACTGGGCCCGGAAGGAGCCATAGACCAGCAACCACGGACGGAGGAGGCTATGACAAGGACGAAAGTATGCGCAACCTGGTGGTAGTTACTCGGCACAATGTAGGACTGTACGTATGTCTAAACCAAGGCTATGACATCTTTCGCAGATTCATACGCCGAGCCAGTAAGTCCATCTCTACTAAACTCTGACGGAGTCTTGTTTGGCAACTGGCGCTCTTGAAATTCTGAAAGGTTAATGTAAAGATGAAGGTTCTCCTTATCTTGAGTTTGAGTGGAGCCATGATTGCTCCTTATGGCAGGAAGCAAAGCATGTAGCCTGAAAACGAAGGCTGTACTCTCTCTGCGCTGAATACTTACCAGCAGCACTTAAAAACAATCGGTTTTTGCAGTAGAAAACAGCAATAAAAACCGTAATAGAGAAAAATACAGCCCAAATAGGCGCGTCAAATCATGCCCTTATATACTGGGCAACGAAGAAATTTGATGGAAAAAAAAACCGTCCAGAAAGCACTCTCTGAAGGCAAATATAACTAATCCAATGACTAATCCTGTATAGCAGCCACCAGAATTGAAATAACGATAAGCGTAGATCAGGAATAAATTCTGCACGGCGAAGATTAAAAAAAGAAAGACTGTTGTCGTTGCATTTTAATTCCGTTCATGTAGTGTACGCGTGAACCGCTCTTCATGAACGTGAACCATGATAGCCAACGCATGGAATGAACCCCGGGTATGGATAGGCAAGTTTAACTCGCGATTCAGACCTGCAGCCCCTGCCAGGCAGCAGACAAAAAAGCGCCAAGGTATCTGCTACTTCACTGCAGCCGATGCCATTCCCAGACCGCCAATGGAAAAAAAAAGCCCGCGACATCGTGGGTCCTCTGGAGCGGGCTCTGCATGACTGTCGCAAAATAACAGCTTGAGGGGCTAGTTGGTGCTGCATAAACCCATAAATGTGGCGCAACAAACACAAACACATGCGAAGAGACACAACACACGCGCACACTACCAACTCTAATATGGATCTGAACACACTTCCTCTTCACCACTCCTCTTCTTCTACACTCAAGTACATCTTCTCATCATCCTCTTCTTTGCCAAGGAGATAGTGGCACTTTCTTCCCCGCTGAACATAAACATCGTCCAAGCATGGCAGTCACCAATTCTACACTCACGTACATCTCCACACACCTCTGCTTTGCCCAGCAGCTAATGTCCACCACATAGTCACGTAGTCACACACTAACAACCACCACCACACATGTGCATAGGACATGTCCATCCAAAACACATCAGTTGTGAAGTCCCTATGTAATGAAAAACCTGTAACCTGCCAACAGGTGCATGTCTATGAAGCAACGAAGTACATGAGAATGAGAAGTACATGTACTTGATGGAAAAAGGACCAATAAACAAACATGGCCACAATACATGAGAGATGTTTAGGAATAACAGCTTTAGGCCCGATAACAAACTCGATTCTTTCCATTACTCACGAAGATTCCTCAATAAAAGTAAATTCTTTTCTACGTAAACTCAGCGAGGCTTCACTAATACATCTGTCTTCTTTCTTCTATATCCTGAACGCCTCTAAAATTTCGCGCGCCATCTTATCGCGACTCTTCCCTAAAATATTAAGCCAGCTAAACAATGGCTCACACTTGCACTTCTGACAGTGCAGTGGTAAATTTGACACCTTCCCATTTTCTATGGACTTCTCATGTTCCCTTATTCTATCAGTGATACATCTTCCAGTCTGCCCTATATGTATACTTTACCGCACGTCAGTGGAATCTCGTAAATTATTACAGTTGGTAGTGTGCGCGTGTGTTATGTCTCTTCACATGTGTTTGTGTTTGTTGCGCCACATTTCTGGGTAGCATGACTGTCGGTTTGCGATTACACTGGTGGACTATTTTTTTAAATTGCCTGGGGTACACTTCTGCTGCGATGTCTCCACACTACAGTCACACAGTGTTTGCTTTCTGTATTTTCCCGTGAAGGTTCCCCGGATGGCATCGTGTGTGACATAGGGCCACAATTCATGTTTAGAGAGTTTGAGCAGTTTCTTAAAGACAGTGTAATACGCCTTCTGTATTCATACTCGTATTATACGCAAGCGAAGGGGGAATCTGAACGGTTCATCAGGGTTTTCAAGTCGTATACGTTCGAGTGGCAGAGTTAGAGCAGCATACGCTTCGTCAAGCAGTAACCGAGTACTTGGGATTTTACCGCTGCACGCGACAAGCTACTACGGCGCTTAGCCCTGCATTACTGCTCCACGGGCATGTACCAAGGACAAGATGATGTTGTCAGATACCCATCACCTGTCCTTTTCAGCTGCCCAGACTCGGACCTGGAGCGCCTGCGCCAACGGATGAGGAAGCCAGCCACTTCCTTCAAAGGAGACTTCGTTTTCATGGGCCTCCTAAGGTAACATAGAAACATCCCACGAAACACAAAAAGAGCTAATTGACATCTAGAATATGTCTAGGCCAAGAAATGGGCACTTCTAAAAGAAGACTCATTTAAGACGTTCTGTAGACCCAAGAGCTACAAGCCTTCCTGTAGCTCCGATTTAGCTCCGCTAACGCTACGCCAGTAGAAGTCTTGAAAACTTCTCGCCTAGAAAATTGTTATGCTTGTTCTAGACATTACTTCTAGCTGTAGCTCTGCTATAGCTGTGCTAGTAGACATCTTTAAACCCTCTTGGCTAGAAAGTTTCTATTCTTGTTTTAGATGGGTAACGATTTGCAGTTTGTGCTCATTGTCCTCAATTCTGCATGTGAGGTCACAGTGCTCTGCTTTGCGAGCATTTTTTTCTAAATTTAATGAAATTACACAGTTAACTGGGGAGAAGGCGAATTGATGAAGGCTTGCACTTTGTATAACACAATAAGACACAGCTAGAGATGGCGAAAAATCAGTTGGGCTGAAGAGAATTAAAATTTTATTTTTTTTTTAAATAGAATTTTCAATTTTACTCCTTTAACACCCCACCGATTATGTGCCATCTCTAGCTGTTTCTTATTGTGCTGTAGAAAATGCAAGCCTTCAACAATTCACCCTCTCCCCAGTTAAATGTAATTTAAAATTTAGAAAAAAATGCTCTCAAAGCAGACTATTGTGTGATCTCACATACAAAATTGAGGACAATGAGCACAAACTACAAATCGCTACACTCAATAGTGAATGCACATGCTGAATGTATAAAGAACACATGCTTCTCCAGTCCGAATTTTTATTGCACTCCATCTACAAAAGTAAAAACAATCAGCAAATAAACTTGTTGACATTATGGATTTGAGAAGCCTTTTTTGAAGGTTCTTCTGCAAAAATAAATTTCAAACAACCTGCACTGGCAAAAAAACAGTCAAGTTACAGGCATGCATGCAAACGCACTGGTGTAAACTCACTGGAACCATCCGCCCAGAAAGTTCTGCATAAAAATATTTTTTTTTACAACTTGCATAGATATATAAAATTAATGCACACTCAAGGCATTGGCTGATGAGCTAAATTCAATGGCTTATCGTAAGCTCCAGGTTTTGCCTTGTCCAGGGGTCTTTAAGACAGACAAGATTCCACCAACCTGCAAAGACACAAAAAAGAAAAGCTCAAAATAATCAAACGAGCCAAAGGCAGTGGCAGTTGAGCTACGTGCCTGAGATTTGTGGGGTTTTTAAAGAAAAATATGCACGGAGAAAGGAAACACCACCACTAGCATCTATTCAAAATGCCCGGACCTACCATGAACGCCATTGAAATCATTCACCTAGTAGCCCCCCCCATGCATAAAAAAAAAAATCCCTCATAGCTCGCACCACAAAACGAGGTCGAGGCAGAGGCCTAATGCTTCGGGCATTGACCTGCAGTGAACTGAAATAAGTCTTTTCTAGTGTGTTTTAAGAGAAGAAAGTTTTATTCACCCTGTACATACAGAGAAAACCTTAAAGTGAGCTGAGGTTACTGATTTGAAAACGGTACAGTGCAAAGATAACAAAAACGAATAGGACACCATATGCGCACAACTACCAACTATAGGCAACCTGCAGTGGCCAGGCGGCGCTAGTGGAGCGCAGCGTTCAGCGCCGCCAACGGCGGCGCCGAGTTATCTGAGTAGGCTGGCACGGTCGGGTTGCGTTCGCGTTGTACGGCTAGAAGCATCTCGGCTCTCATTTTCTGCAGTTTTAAGGCAATCGAATGTCTTGAGAGCTACTTCCGAAAACCGATACTGACGAAAGGACACTGCCTGTTCGAGAATGCTCATGTTTAAAACGCGAACGGTGTCGACGTCACCGCGAAGTGCGCGCCGCTCGCGACGGAACACCCGCGCGCACAGCTTTGAATGTCGCGTGAGTAGACGGGAATTTTTTTTAACGAAATTTATTCTCTCAGGGCATTAGTCGGATATGTGATGATGAATTAAGAAATAATTAAATGAATGAAAAATGTTGTAAACGTAGCTTTTCATTCACCTATTGCGTTCACACCTCATACCCAAACATTGAAAGTGCAGAGAGAACCTGAGAAGAGATTGATCGCCGTTTCTTTTTTTGTTCTTGCTGTTTGATTACAGCAGCATAATAATTTCCTCGCGGTTTTGCTAATACCATGATTTACACTTTTGTTCGTGGTGCACCTTTCGACAGTGCCGCGGAAGTTAAGGAGGCATGGTGCGGTACCCGCTACGGATGTCGTGGCGATTGCAAGCACTGTGCGGTTGTAGCGTGCGTCATCAACGAAAACTGTGCGTGCCGGGGGCGGGGAGTAGGGGGCCTCCTACACCGTTGGAAAAATAAAGCCCTTAACAACAACAATAACTGGCATGCATTTTGTATCTCCGTACCTCAAGCTTGGGGAAAGCCGGCGGGAAATGCTGGCACTCAACGGCAAAGCTTTCGTAACGGAGGTCGTTAAGAGTTAGAATTTTTTACTGTTGTTACTAATGATGAAATATTCTATCGTCTGAGACAAGAGACTCTTGAGTAGCTTGAGCAGCCGGTGAAAGAAATATTTGGCGTGGAACAGTAGAACGAAGTTCCATTCTCAGCGTACACAGTATCACGGGCCTCTACACTCCGCCACTTCAACTTTTTCAGCACCTTAAGAACTAATTTACAGATAAATATGCTTATTGAAATCTGTAATTGGAAGTTTTGAAGATATTTTGGCTTTGTGGTTCCGAATAGACACCGCATTAGAAATCCGGTTCACAGATCCACGAACATTTTTTTTTTTTTATTTCGCCTCCGTTGAAATGCGGCTGGAATACGATGCTGCGGCTGCACGGCTTTGTTGATTTTCTGGACGTATGCCACTCGATCTTGCACAGCATATACCAGTACACGCCAAATTTTAAAGCGCGTACTGAGTAGTGTGCCCCAACCAGCGTGCGACTCCCCGAGTCAGAAGTTTATACCGTTTCCTCCGCTCACGGGCAATCGTCTTATTTTAGCTTCTTGGCGTCTGTAGGCCAATGGCCCCATAACAAAACAAATTTCAGTTACATTACTCTCTCGCAGCCAATATCTCCTTCTCTCATCATTCTCCCAGCAAGCGGTACGCTTAGGTCTCCTTCGTGATTGTGGTAATCTTTCTCGCCGCCCTTGCGCTTATTTTTATTCTTGTTCACATCCGTAGTAGTCGAAGCATCGCACGAGACCACTGAAGTCACTAAATGAGTAATACCTCTGTCACACGAGCAGATTTAATGTCATTCGAATCGAATGTCATTCGATGCATCGAATGTCATTCGGTTTCTTTCGGTGCTACACGGTAAAATATAATGTCATTCGCAAATGGTAGCAATTACGATCAGCTACAAAAAATGCTGCACTTAAGGAGCATCAGTGCGCATAAAAGGCGTTTGAAATCACTGTGTAACATTTCAAAGCTGATCAAAACATTTCTGTACGATAATTCAAGCGAAAAACATTACTTTTGGCTGTGCTGTAGTACTTTAGCCATAAAAATCCAAGCCAAATATCGAGTCACCCAGAAATCCGAAATATGTAAACAAACAATATGGCTGAACACAGAGGAGCGCGGATACACAGTGCGGAGACGCACGGAGACACGTAGAGCATGCAATTGGCGTCCAAACTGTGAGGCGCTCAGTCAAAACTTTAAATAGTTCCGAGATAAACATACGGGGAGATGCGGTTACCAAGGAACACAGAGCCCAAAATGATCGTGAGTCGCTGCCATTACTGGACCACTGCTGTGACCGAGAGTAATGCCGTTCCGCGAGTCTGCAGTGCTAATAATTTTACACCTAAATTAACAGGTTTTAAAACAAAACTTTAGAAATATAATTTTTAAATTTCAATGTGCGCAGAATATGTTGTTGCGTTACTTGTTTCTGCTGCGTATCTGGCGTCAAGAGTACACATTCGGTTCGCGATCGAATGCGAATGAGTTCCCCAAACTCATTCGATGAAGAATGTCATTCGAACCTAATGACATTAAATTTTCTCGTGTAGCATGGGAATAATGACATTAGATGCTAATGTCATTCGATACGAATGACATTAAATTTGCTCGTGTGACAGGGGCATAAATCACACTCACTGGGATAACAAAACGCGAGCGCAGAAGGAACACAGCGGCCGCAACATATACGGCGTCAGCTTCTGCGCCGACTCAGTATTAGCTCCCGTCGGCCGCCAGGTGGCGCCACATGTCTCAGCAAACTCCATTGCAGGTTGCCTATTTATTGGAAGAAAACACGAATATTCTACATCTGATGCCAGTGAAGTGCCGGAATTTTTTCAAACAGATTCATATAGTTCCACATCTTCAACACGACCATTAGCAACAAAATAACTCAGATATATTACTTCAGTTCTAGATTTGCTACCGCACATACTTAGCACGCATCAGTGAAGTTAACAAAGCCAATACAATACAGCTAAGTTGCTTGTTGGGCGAGTTGGTTGGACAGTACGTTAAAACAGTGCTAGAAACAGGGAGAGATAGGAAGACAAACACGCATTGCTATCTACCCGTGTTTCTAGCGCGCTAGTCAGACGCATCTGCGGTTCAACTTCGGCGCGCTGCATTCACCATAGAAGAGAAGTGGAAAATTACTTACTGTTGAGAAATATGAGCTCCATATCACAGCGCAGCAGTGGTTGTAAAATACAGCGCGGGAAAGCTGCAAAATCAGCGTAAATGTCCAAGCGCGGGAAACAAAGACAGCACACCGAACACACACCATCGAGAGCACGTTGAGCATGTCGAAAGACGAGAAAAGATGAGTTGAACGATCGGTGCGCGCGGGTAGCAAGCAGTCGCTAGCGACTGCAGCGCCAAAATGCTAATAAAGCAATAACTGCCTACAAAACCCAACTATTAGAAAACAAATATGAGTTTAATTTTATTTTGTTTTTCAATTTAACCTTATGCTTTGCAAAGAAACAAGAAAAAAAAACCTGAAATAATAAAGCAATGTTGACAAATTGTAAATTGCATCGGGATCGAGCAGAGCGCCACCACGCAGCAGGCTTCAGCGCGCGGAACCATGTTTGAGCGTACGATCGGCTCTCCTGCTGACTGTTCTCTTGCCCAAGCAACAAATTTCCGGCAGTGCGGTGGTTTTCTCGTGCTCCCAAGCAAGCCGGAGTAGAAGCATGTCATTCGCGTGCCTCCCGTCTTCTTTCAGGACCCGTATGCTACCCCAGTGCGGCCTTACGAGCGGCAATACGGTGGTTTTCTGGTGTTGGCCAGGCAAGCTGGAAGGAAGAGGCATTCGTAGCATAAAAAAGTTGTCATTCGCGTGCCTCCCCTTGTCTGTCAGGACCGGTGTGCAACTCAGTGCAGCCTTACGAGCGGTAGGTTAGCTGGACCGTAAATGACGGGGCTTTGGTTCCCGCTAGAACGAACCGCAGTTTCAAAGTTCGAGGTTATTTTAAAGCGGTCTCTTACCTTCTGTTCCTGATTATCAAATAATCAAGTTGAGACATTGGAGTAATGCAAAGCTGTCTAACAATTTGTGCCGTAATTATTGCCTAATTCCGTGGCTGCAATAAACCATGCGTAGAAAATGTTCGCTGTGATTCGTGAACATTCTTTGAATAGGGATTCAACATTCTGAACAGAGGAAACATGGAGTATTTTTTTGTGGACTTTTAGAAGTTAGTAAACCCTTTCTACAATAGCATTTGTGAAACGTTTCTGATTAAAGAGGTGTTTGGAAAAATATCTAACTGATGTCTCTAAAAAACATATCTGAGACGTCTTTGAAAAGGCGTCTTAGTATAGACGTGCTAACGAAGTTTTCCAGGAAACTTTTTTCCGTCGACGTCTGTGAGAGGTTTTATTCCAGAACAAGATGTTTGTAGCCTTCCAGAGCTGTTTAAGGAAGTTTATTAGACGTTATGTGTTTCGTGGGATGGATGACCGACTTTCGTCTCCAAGATAGCAAAATATGGAATGCCCCCAAGCTTAAGGCGGGTGTCCCACTCCGGCAGCGCGAATGTGCCATTTTAGGCAATGTTTGCGTGAGCATTCTGCGCGTTGTTCTTTTTCGAACATCACAATGTAGGCATCACTCGAAAGCTTAATATACTCTCTGTCAAATGATGTGCGCTACTTTAGTGTGTCAACGTTATCAACTGCATGAGAGGTGGTTTTGCAGATGACAAATTCGCTAGCGTCGTTGATATACCCTACTTCGGATTAGTTTGCTGAAGAAACTGCTGCACTTAGAACAGTTTCCTTTGGCCTACACATAGAATGGGTACTTATATTATGAAACGTGGAGCGTAATTAGTTTTAATTTAATCAGTATTTGATCGGCAGCCTTTTAAACATGGTAAAGTTTGGCTATTTTGGGCACGAATATCTGCGCTTTATCAATGTGCACAGCAGTAAAATTTTTACCACTTCGGGCGAACATTATAATAGTTGAGTGTACGAAGTTTCATCGAAATTTATTCACTAGTTCGTTTTTGATTACCTTTCCAATTTGAAGATTTCCGTAATACTGCCTCACATCGCATAGCTTGACCACAAAAACCGCTCATTCTACAGCCTAGGAATCATGCATGGCGAAACTAGAATAGTCGTTATTTGTGATTATTGAGGCAAATTGCGCTTTATACAATTACCACGATTATACTGAGCCTTCAAATATAATCAATTTTTCCTACACGGCATTCAATCGAGAAGGCCGTCATACTCAGCAACGTGAGCCTTGTTTGAGTTGGCTTTTTTTTAATATTGTATTACTGTAAAATAAAGTTAAAATAAGAAGCACAAACCATGATGATAATTAGTGTTTGCACCTGTATTCGGTCATTAAAGGTTTTTTACTGCTAGCGCCATCTAGGTAAAAGCAGCAAAAGTGTGAGTTCATTCAATTGCCAGGAGAGGCGCGCGTGACTACACTCCTTCAATGTATTGAAGCTAGTCAAGAAACCTAGAAGTCAGCTTCTCTGCAGTGCAAAAACCCCTTCACCATGGCGGCCAAACCTGTTTTGGGGGCAGAAATCAGGTGCAGTCCAGGAGACGTCTATTGTGGTAATAATGGCCACGTACATTTCCTGCACCCCTCTTCTTGTCGCAATTATGGGATTAAGAATCCCTCCGTTTGTGAGTGCCATTCATAACATCTCCCCTGCCCCTACCTCCTCCAGGCTCTCAATAGTGAAGGAATTCTGCTCAACACGTTCGCGCATGACATCAGGCTGGACATAGAAGTATTCTGCGCTGCACCCAACTTCTGCCTTCAAAACAGGTTTGGCTGCCATGGTGAAGGGGTTTTGCTCTGCTGACTTCTAGGTTTCAGCAACCCACCTATACTACTTTTGTGCTGTGAAGTGTTTTGCTTGTTGCTATTTGCATTGCTGTTTGTGAGGTGAGTGTCACACTTTTCAAAAATTCATTGCCTGTCGAAACAACTTCTTTCTGCAGCAGATCCGGTTTCAAACATCCCATAGAGGAAGAATTTAAACAACTCTCTCACCTGATGCAGAGGCTACAATTCATGATATAGAGGAAAGCAGGGAGTGTCAGTGGAGTGAAAGGAATGAATGGATACCTGGAGGCACCACTCGATTGAGAACGTGGTGCGAGACACCGCTGGTTCTTAGCACAAGGAGACGCATCTACTCAAAGTGGAAACACAAACAGTTCATTAGGGAAGGACCGCGGAGTGAAAGTTTTTTTTTTTAGGTGACAAGACATGACACGCACACTACGTGCGTGCACATGTTTTGCGCGCATACACTGTGGTTTATGCGGGGGC
Organism: Amblyomma maculatum; assembly: GCF_055883805.1. Classification (NCBI taxonomy): domain Eukaryota; kingdom Metazoa; phylum Arthropoda; class Arachnida; order Ixodida; family Ixodidae; genus Amblyomma; species Amblyomma maculatum. Next base: position 125,988,299 of record NC_139344.1, read on the forward strand.
TATTCGCTCGCACGAAGATCCTGCACATGGTCACCGCATCAACCTTTGCACCCCTGCATTGTGTGCGAACAGTGGACGCTCGCCTGCAGTGCTAAGCCGCTAACCTTCACGCCCAATCGCTGAGGGGCTTTGCGCTATTTTGTGCTTTTCTGAATATGCTTCTGGCCCTGTACTTTTTCCCTCACGCATTCGTATTTCGCCAGGCGCTTCAGGCTCGGATAGCAAGTGACACGGCTAGCAAAATCCAAACAGAATGGGCAGAATCTTCCGGTAAATTTACATGTATCGGGCTTGCTTTTCGGCTGGCGACAAAAGTGCAAATTTACCAAAATTAAGACATGTCTTGACAGATTGCAGGTTGCTTGGACGAGGTTCTTCATCCGTGCGCGCAGTTGGTCCAGTGGTATTTCTCGCAAAATGTAGACATTATGTGTTTGACAGCGAGTGCTACGGATATCGCCACGTTATGCTGCATGGTGTGCTGGCAAAATGCTCGCACGTGACATCACGATACGCCAGCTGGCATACCACGCGTATGATCCACCGTTTAGATGCTATGTGCGTCATGCGACTCTCAAATATTGGTCGAAAAAGGAATACGACAGTAGACCTAAAGAAATAGTTTCGGCCGGCGGTATCGAGTGGTTGTCTCCTTCACATCTCCGTTGGTGCGTGCTCTGTTCCCTAGAGCTTTCAGTGGCACACGTGTGCTTAGGTGCAGCTGTCCTCTCGGAAAGCACCGTTTTGAATGTAGCTTCGCAGCCGCTAAAAGAAATACAACTGCAAAAGGACGACGTCGCATACGGAGTACAGATGAAAAAAAAAAAAAAAAGAAACGAAGGAATTCCACGCTGCTGAACCGAATGTTGAGCGTTAGCTGAAATGAGAATGTACACTGTTTTGGTTCAGTGCTTTTCATGCTTATAAACATTACAAATATGTGCTCATAGATAATCAAAAAGCAGACGTCATCACCGATAATCATCGTAATGAAACGATAATGAAACGTAACAGCCGTTGTACGTCTGTCTAATTGTATTTGGTCACTTACGAAGCGTGTATGGACATCTTCGCAAAGGTGGGACAGTTGACCGCACTACGCTGCGTGGAAAGAGAAGTTTCAACTGCAGACAGCGTAACATAAACAAAGTGACACCGAGAGGGCAGCTGGGCGCATTTCACTGTGACAAGAGAAAAGTGCTTGCCTACATGTAAACCGAATTACCGGATTCCTTCGGCGCACACGCAGTGGCATTAGTGGGGCCAAGTAGGGCTAATACGCGTGCGCAGCCGGCACTCTCTACTTCTCTGTGCGTTTACGCTATGCTCAAAATAGTAAGCCTCGAAGCCGTGGATTCATGTTTCAAGGCCAGGGGTCTGTTTTAATAATAATAATAATAATAATAATAATAATAATAATAATAATATTATTATTATTATTATTATTATTATTATTCAATGCACCGTAAACGCTTTCGCGGATGTTTTGAGACTGCCGCAATGAAAAAAATCGAACGTATTTATTAGCACAATGACAGCCTCCCTTTACGAGCGCACATGGTCATCCCCGATTAGTCATCGCGGTGAAATTCCAAGCTTTTTGGGTGTTTCTTGCACCTCATTTCGGTTTTGTACCGAAAAAAAAAAAGTAAATAAACGTCGCGTTTGGTTTTGACATAGGACATCGTTTTCTTCACACCTTCGAACACGTCAGTTAGTTTTAGTATAGTAAGTAGAGGAGGCTCAGAATTTTTGCCTCCGAATGGCTGTGTAGCGTTCGGTCCCTGGCCGGACGCCGAGCGCGGCCGGGCAGCGGGCAGGAAGGAACTGAGACTTGCCCCGATCCCGGCACGATAACAACAACCCTTTATTTCACGCGAACAGCATCTTATATAGCAAGCACACATGTGACCAGTGACGTCACGGACAGACAATGTTTCAGACGCGGCACAGGCGCTATCAGCACATCTCCCCTTTTCTCTGAAAAGATACACTGGCATTTGCAACAAACTTAGCACTGCCACCAACAAAGGATGAACACTTTTTAACGGATGCAACCAATGCTCAAAACAAAATAACAGTCAGTCATTGAACCCATATCGGTCTGGCGGTCGGACATGACGGCCAAATCGTGTTCTATACCCAGGAGGGCTAGTTTGTGGCAAGGGGGTATGGGATGGATCGGCAGGTGCCTTCGGTTTAGATGGATTAGTTTCCTGTTCCATTTCTACCCCACTATCATATGCCTGCGGAAACTCATAGCTACCTCCTCCTTCCTCGCAGTCATTCTGCTGGGAAACAAAGCGAACCAGGAATTTCCTGTTTCTTTCTAGAACTACACCCGTAGAAGTTCTAACTACATACGACCTCGGACGTTGTGCAGGACGTAAGACTCGCGCTTTCACTTTGCAGTCTGTCACCCATACTTCCGCTCCTGGTTTGAGGACTGGCAGCGGATGAGCCCTATGACGACTATTGAAGTACCTACGCTGCCGCTGTCGGATGGTTACATCGCGATCTCTGAACTTTTTCAGGCTCACCTTCTGGGGCAGAAGGCTCTTGGGAGGGACAGGGACTGTTGTGCGTAGCCGCCTGCCCATCAGAAGCTCTGCAGGGCTTTTTCCCAGTGGCCCTGGGGTGTCCCTGTACGATAGCAGCGAAAGATAGGGGTCCTTAGCTTTTATAATCAGCCGTTTAATTGTTTGGACCATCCTTTCTACTTCCCCATTTGCCTGAGGGTATCTGGGGCTCGTCGTCCCAGTGCGGAAGCCATAGTCACGAGCAAAAGACTGGAATTCCTGAGATACAAATTGTGTTCCATTATCCGAGATGACAACCTCTGGTATGCCATGAGTTAACTTTCTCTTATATAATATATATAGATGAAGTGATGTTCCAGATGGTCCGTTGATCCGGGGACACGTTGCAGGAAACGGACGGGACAACTTTTTGAGCGCTACGGGCACTTTATTGAACGGGTCAAAAACACATTTTGCTTTTGCGAACACAGTTCGCGACCTCCTGCCACCAGTCGTAAGTCGGCAGTCAGTCTGTCTACCCCTCTCCCCGTCCCCTAAACACCCGTATTAAATATACATTTTCAACATCCTGGTTACCGACTTCGTGGCCAATCGGAGGAAAAGAGCTTCTTCGAGCCAATCAGAATGACAAAGCCACATTTCAAATAGCCAATGCAACATCGGCACCTCCGAGATTGGCCCTTCGCGAGCCCCGCGTGCCTCCCACCAATCGTTCGCCCTTTCCCCCTGTGGAGACGACGCACAGATACTCTCTCAAAATCAGGGGCGAGACAAAACACATTAGCAAAGACACATGAACACCCTTTCACTTTCACCAACAATGCATACACGTGAGAGGGCACACAGGGCTTCGCCCTTTCCCCTTGTGGAGACGACGCACAGATACTCTCAACATCAGGGGCGGGACCAAACAAATTAGCAAAGACGCGTCCACTTTCACTTTCGCCAGCAATGCATACACGTGAGAGGGCACACAGGGCTTCGCCCTTTCCCCCTGTGGAGACGATACACTGATTCTCAAAATCAGGGGCGAGGCAAAACAAATTAGCAAAGACACGTGAACGCCACTTTCACTTTCACCAGCCATGCATACACGTGCAATGGCACACAGGGCAGCAAGAAATACGAGGGTAGTGTGCGGACCCCGCTGGCCGTAAGAAGAGCGGGAAAAAGAGGAGAATTTATTGCTACCACCTCATCAACACGGGCGCCGTTTGCTGCGGCGATGTTCCGTCAACCGACAGCACCGGATGTGCCCTCCTGTTCTCCCGCGTCTTGGCCGGCTGGGCGAGAGCGCCGCGGGGATATTTATGTTCACGCGAGAGTTGACAGTTCGACGGCGCGGTGCGCGCCTTTCCGCTCGAATTCTACGAAGGCATCGCATTAGAAACGGCACCCCCGGCTCGCGCCGCGCAGCCAGAAACACGAGACCGCTTGTGTGTAAACGGCGCGCTTCCCGAGCGACCGTCCGTTTTCGTGTTGTGTTTTGACCGCTTACGGTTGCGTCGGTGCCGTCCCATCGGTAATGCGCTGAGCAGGGAAGTCATAAACCTTCGCCCGTTATTGGTCTGAGCTGACAGGTTAAACGACGACGCGGTTCACTCTCCGCAGTCTCCGCGTCGCCGGCACGCCTGACTTGTACGGATCTGTTTTTGAAACTGAAACAACGTGTGCTACCCGTAAGACGACCCTGGGTTTCCCACGCGGCTGCAACAGCAACCAGCACACTCTTCCGGTCGCACAGGCCAAAAGTCACTGTAGCGTGCACATTTGCAGCCCCTTAGGTGGTACGAGCGGCAGATGCGGCGCAGGTTGTTTTCCTCGACAGTCATAATTCTCGCGTCTGGCGCCGAGATGCCTATTCTGTCTCACGGTCCGACCAAAACCTTCCAAGGTCTCAGCCCCGAACTCCCGGTCAAATAACCTTTCCTCGCGTATTTCAAGTTCAACGGGCGCCCGAACGCGGACTCATAAAAAAAACCCTGACAACAAAGTTAACAACCAGGAAGAGGTCGCGAACTGTGTTCGCAAAAGCAAAATGTGTTTTTGACCCGTTCAATAAAGTGCCCGTAGCGCTCAAAAAGTTGTCCCGTCCGTTTCCTGCAACGTGTCCCCCGGATCAACGGACCATCTGGAACATCACTTCATCTATATATATTATATAAGAGAAAGTTAACTCCATGTCTTGCAAAGAAACTTTTGAGGTGCATAATGACAGTGACACTTTTTGTCGAAGATAGCAAGGCTACCTCTGGGTATCTAGAAAAATAATCTACTACCACTAAATACCATTTTCCCTCAATATGGCAGAGATCAACACCTAGCTTTTGCCAAGGACGCTGTGGAGTGGTTGTCGGAATCATTGGTTCCGACTTTTGTTGCCTGTGTTCCGCGCACACTGGGCAATCAGTTACCAACGCTCTCAGCTGGCAACTCAACCCAGGCCACCATACGGACTCTTTGGCTCGAGCTCTGCATTTCTCGATTCCTTGGTGACTCTCGTGCAAGCGCCTCAAGACCTCTGCGCGTAATTTTTGTGGAATCACCAGCCGCACACCTTTGAGTAGCACGCCTTCAGCGACTGTCAGCGTTGCTCTTTCCTGCCAGTATGGACGCAACACCATCGACAGCGATGAGAACTTGGGCCAGCCTTCCAGGCTGAATTTTGTGAGAGCTTGACAGACTTCATCGGCTGCTTGCTCAGCTTTGACTCGTTCAAAAAGGCTAGCCTCGACGGCATTTGTCAAACAGCCCGAAACGAATTTCGCGACTTCGCCAACACTCAGCGCATGAGCATCAATTTGGTTTCCCTGAATCGGGGCTCTAGACAATACATCTGCAGTAACGAGGCTCTTACCCGGGACATGCACAACCGTAAAGCTGAACCGCATAAGTCTCATGCGAAAGCGCTGAATACGAGGAGGCAAAACATCTAAATGTGATTTTCCCAACAACGTTACAAGTGGTTTGTGGTCGGTTTCAAACACAATTTCAAGACCTTTGATGTACCCTTCGAATCGTTCTGCCGCCCAAGTCATTGCCAACGCTTCCTTCTCAATCTGAGAGTATCTGGTTTCGGCAGGCGTCAACGAGCGTGACGCAAAAGCAACAGGTCTTTTTTCATTGTTTGGTTGAACTTGTATCAATACGGCCCCCAAACCGAATGATGACGCGTCAGCGGAAAGAATCGTAGGGTACTTTACATCATAGTTAGCCATGACGCGCTTCGAAGAGATAACGTCTTTGACGTACGACAGCGCTTGCTCTTGGGCTGGTCCCCACGTCCATTCGGAACCCTTCCAAAGCAAGTGACGTAAAGGCGCCGTTTTCGAAGCCAAATCTGGTATGAATCTTGCCAGATGATTAGCCATACCGAGCAGCCGTCGAACGTCAGACACGTTAGCTGGCGTCGCCAGTTCTTTGATAGCACGAACTTTTTCAGGATCCGGCTTGATGCCATCTTTACTAAGCACACAGCCAAGAAATTTTATCTCAGTTACCCCAAAGGCACACTTTTCTTTGTTTAGCGTAACACCGGCACTGGCGAGACGATCTAAAGTTAGACGCAGGCGTTCGTCATGTTGAGCCTTGTCGTTACCAAAAATGAGCACATCATCCATTAGGTTTATCACGCCTGGGATTCCTTCAAGTATCTGCGACATTTTCCTCTGAAAGATCTCGGGTGCCGACGTTATTCCAAACGGCAGTCTTTGAAAACAGTATCGCCCAACTGGCGTTATGAACGTAGTTAACAACTGGCATTCGGGCGACAACTTAATCTGAAAGAAGCCAGAGTTGGCGTCCAACTTCGAAAACACAGACGCACCACCTAAAAGACCGAAGCTATCATCCACAGTCGGCATGACAGCGTTCGCGAAGTACACTTTTGTTTAATTGAGTCAAGTCAACGCAAATACGAACCGCTCCAGATGGTTTGAGTACTGGCACAATTCCTGCACACCATTCTGTTGGTTCTTCTACTTTGCGGATCACGCCATCTCGCTCCATACGCTCGAGCTCTTGCTTAACTCGGTCACGCAAGGGTAAGGCTACGCGACGCGCAACATGAATTGCAAAAGGTGTCGAGTTCGGCTTTAGTCTAATTTTGTATTCTCCTTTTATCGCTCCTAGACCACTGAAAAGCTGCGGGTAGGAAGCTTCGACGGCTGTTGCGCTACTGACCGAGTCCGCAAATTTAATAACTTCCAGAGCCTCAAGCGCTGGGAGACCCAAAAGTACGGAGCGTAATGGTGAGACCACGTACACAATTTGCTGTACAGTGTTTTGTTTCCACTGGATAGTGGCATGAAACTTTCCCAAAACATTCAGTGGTTCATTCGACGGGCCTGTTAGGATTAGGTCGCACTTTTCTAGCCTGGTAGGTAAACCGGGAAACGTCGAGGGCACAGCAGAAACTTCGGCACCGGAATCAACTTTAGCGAACGCCGGAGTGCCGTTAATGACGACCTGTACATACCGAGAATTAGAGTACTCCCCGTTCACTACGCCAACGAAGAACGCCGCCTTGTCCATATGGAGAGAAGAAAGCTGTACCTTCTTTCCATCACGTGCAACCTTTTTTCGACATACAGCTGCGAAGTGTCCGGAACAACCGCAGTAGTTGCATTTGGCTGCTTTTGCCGGGCACGAGGCTCTGGGGTGCGTTCCTTGACCGCAGTTGGGGCATGACCCGGGGGTGCCCGGTCGGTAGGACTTGACTCTGGGACGCGGACCTTGTATTCCAGATGAATAGTTCTTTGACGAGCTGTCCGAGTGCTGTCCTGAAGAATACTTTCTGGGCTGCCCTTGGTTGCTGACCGCGTCAAGATTGCCGGTCGCCGTTACCAAGGGTTCGTCGCCGGTTTCTCGCAGTTGCAGCTGCTGTCGTTGGACGGTCTCCTTTAAACGCGCTTTTGCCAAAGCGCTGGTGAGAGTCAAATTCGCATCCATTTGAAGCGACTCAGAGAGCTTAGCGTCCCTGAGGCCGACCACGAACCTGTCGCGAATCATGCGTTCCTTTTCCTTGTAGTCGCACCGGTCCGCCATCGTGTGCAACGCGGTAACGAATTGGTCGACGGACTCTCCAGGTTCTTGAGTGCGACGGTGAAAGCACGCGCTCTCATAAACAAGGTTCCGTGCGGCGACGAAGTGCTCGTCGAACTTCTTTTTGACGACTTCGTATTGCTTCTGTTCTTCTTCAGGTAATGAAAAAGTAGAGAAGATTTCTCTTGCTTGCCTGCCCATCGTATAAAGTAGCGTCCGGACCTGCGCTTCTTCATTTCGCTCATTTAGGCCCGAGGCGAAGCGGTAGTCATCAAAGAGTTGGATCCAAGAAGGCCATTCGGACGTCCGGTCGAAGTCAAACCTTGGCGGAGCTGGAACCGCGAACATTCCGTGGGAGGGCTTGGCTGCGTTGTCCTCTGACATGGCGCCCGTTGAGAAGTTAAGGCAACGCCTCTCAAACGCCAGAGGATCCCACTTCTGACACCATGTAGCGTTCGGTCCCTGGCCGGACGCCGAGCGCGGCCGGGCAGCGGGCAGGAAGGAACTGAGACTTGCCCCGATCCCGGCACGATAACAACAACCCTTTATTTCACGCGAACAGCATCTTATATAGCAAGCACACATGTGACCAGTGACGTCACGGACAGACAATGTTTCAGACGCGGCACAGGCGCTATCAGCACAGGCTGAATATCGATTGACACCACCGAAATGAAATATGCGACGATGTGTGGAGCGGAAATCACATGACAGTCTGATTCGGCGCGCAGTTTTGACGTCGAGGTCACCAGCGGCATTTTTCTTTTTTTACTGAAAGCATTTCCGATAACAAACATGCGAAGCAGTAAAAGAAAATAAAACGAAAGACTAACGCTAGTTGTAATCCTTACTGCTTAGCATCAAGGAGCCACGTGGTCTTACTCAAAAAGATTCAGAAATATAAGCATAGTAGCACAGTTAGCAGTGCGAAAGCAATTCCAAGCAAACACGCAGAAGACACGCGGCAATATCTACCAAGGCAGCAGTTGTTGCTTCCCTCAGGAGATAGGAGCCTGAGTCTTGCACGAAGGTGCATTCACGAACTGGGCTGAACCTGTTCAATCCGTTTCGAAATGATTTTTGATAACAATACCACGCCAATTCGATGTAGACAGCTATATGTCGAGACCTTGCGGTGAAACCCACAGTTGACCGCGTCGAGTTATCGCTATAGCTTCGTTCCCACGTGTAGCGAACATCACCCATTTTTGCTGTGCACAGATAACAAATGGCGACCACGCCTTGCAGACACTTTTTTTTTTTTTTTAATGATAGAAAAACAAATTTCCACTCCTTTGCAATGATAAAATCGGAAATAAATGGGAGGGAATGGAAACATAATGTTCAAAAAACAAAATTACTTGAAACAGCATCGCCGCAGAAGAAACTGCATAAATATTCGCAGCATCTGCCATTTTCTTGGTTTAGAGAAATTGCTTCAAGGGTCTATCAACTTGCATCTTGAGCGTTCACGAGCATACTTCAGCCGACCGATTGGAAAGTCATTCTAAGGAGTTCTTGTGTGGACAAAAAAAGCAGGAGGATAAGGGTTAGGTGCAACAAGTGGCCCTGAACCAGCTCTGCCATTGTTCAACTCTAATCCTGCTGAAACGCTGCATGGCATAGTGAAACAACAAAACATTGGGGTGAGGTCAACGAATTGCCACCATGATTGATCTTATGATAGAGGAAGCGAGAAGGACAGGGACTGGTCATTTTGGGCAAGGGCTAAAAATATACAGGCACGAGGGACAGGCAAAGCGCTTTGTCCCATGTCTCTCGACCATCCCTGCCTCTTTTTTGCGCTTTGTCAAAATGAGCAAACTCCACCAAATAGCCCAAGAAACAGCATTGCAGAGAAACAGTGTGCCTAAAGCTCATAGCCGCTTTTTGTAAGCCTACAAAAGCTAGTAAATTCAGACTAGATTGACCAAAATTGACCAAAATAATCTGGGCATGCACTGGGAAAATGTTTTGTCTAACATGAAAATGAATACATTCCGATGCCTGTGCTGCTTAGCATTCGTCAAGTTTTTTCTCTCAGTGTGGCTATTGAAGAAAGTATAAAGGCATACCACTTCCCCAAAGTACATCCAAAATTGCGTCATGTTGGGGGTAGAAGTGGCGTGGGGTTAAGGGAACTACTGGAATACATAAGCCCCGACGCGTCGCACGCGTCGGGGCATAATACATAAGTGCTACATAAGCGCTTATGTATTAGGAATACATAAGGAATACATAAGCGCTAACGTCGTCGCACGCGTCAGCCAAAGCCGGTCTGCGCATGCGCGCAGCGCCTACGTGCATCGCGAGCTCTGATGCTGTAATCTGTCCCTGCCAGATATCTGGCGGGTGCTACACGCGTCGAAAACTAGCGAGGGGTTGGGACCGCGCGGCTGTCCCCTACTCCGTTCTTCTCGTCCTGAAGTCCACTTAGCTCCCCCTGCTTCTTTTCTTCACAGAATAGTTTTCTTCACGGTTTTCAAATTTTCTCAGTCCGCGCGAGAGGGTGAGCGAGCCAGCACCACGAACATGCAGGTGCATTCCCCTTTTGCGACGCCTGCCGTGACGGCGGCGTTGACGTCGCGGCGCATGGAAAGTGCTTTGGAGTACCCGCTTTATTTATGGCAGTTACGAGGGTTTACCTACAGAAGGAATGTGAGGATTGACAGCCATGTTTGTCAGTTCTTCGATTTTCCGTACTGTTTCCTCGGGCTGTTTTTCTTTTTTCCATCAATGATGAAACAAACCCTTCACACATTCGTGGGGACAATGTTTGCAAACGGTGTAGGTTCGCCAGTACTTGTCTAAATGGGGCGATCCCCCCCCCCCCCTTCTTCATTGGAACCGCAGATGGACCAAAAAGGGTATCTTATTGTACGATCCCCAGACATGTCAAAATAATTCCGGGGCTGGCAAATTTCAAATTATGAAATCATTGTCAAGAAACACATGTGCTAGTTGCAAAGCGGCGCATATTTAGATAACTGCTCGTGATGTCGCACTTTTCTGGTCGTCTTATTGCTCAGAATATGTTTATTTATTTATTTTATTTACATTACCCCTCAGGGAGGCATTACATATATTTTGAATATATTTCAGAAATATGTTGCACTCACGCTCTCGAGTGCTGCTAGTATGGCAGTCCGCTTTCTCAACGCACCTTATAGCTAAAAATGTCGCAACAAGAGCGCAGACTGACTTGAAACTAGAGCTCGCGGTAGTTATTGTAGCTGGAGTACCATTACCAATGTACGCTTACTACCAGCGCTGGTGCAGTCGCCTTCAGCCCACCTGCTCATGTTGCTGTATATAGCACAAGGAGCTCAATCTAAAACATCAATCTATTCGTTGTGTCGTCTTCTGACCTTGTGCTCCCGTCCACGTTCCGCGCTGTCACCTCAAGATGCATAAGCAACACGCCCAAGCTGCTATTCTAAATAAAAACAAAAATGGGGGAGGGGGAGGGGCGGTTAGCTTACCGTCAACACTATATAGCCTCGTGTGTTTCAATGGAAATGCCTCCACCCCCCCCCCCCCCCCCCCCACCCCCACCAGGGAAAAAAGAAAGCGGTCAGCGCGTTATGAAAAGGAAAGTACGCACACCCACATATATCAGCGCGCGCGTTTTTTTTTTTTTTTATTTTTATTACAACAGAAAAATTACCGACGATTACGTTACTTCCTAATGCGAAATTTGAGCATATCTCATTGGCTGTTCCAGCTTTTCGATAGATTGAGGCAAAGACAACTTTTTTATTTTATTTTTCACACGTATTTCTTCAAGAAACACTCCACTAACAGTTCTTGACTGTCATGAAGGAAGCTTTGTGGATCAGGAGTTCGCGTAAGGCAGCGTATGGACCTGTAGGAGCGTTGCGCAGTGAAGAGATAGCAGCGACTGACTGATGCCGCTGACGCCGCTAGCGAGTCAAGTCAACGTGGCTCTGCGTTTCGGCTTAGGATGTATGCACCGCGATCCACTTACACCGGAAAACACCGTCGCCGCCACAAAGAAAAAAGGTGGGGGGGGGGGGGGGGGTGGACACGCAGCGGCGAATGGTGGCAGGAGCGTGCGCTGCCCTGGCTGCGGAGCTGGTTACGAGGGACAACGCAGACGGCGACGCGAAACGCAGGAACGGGCGCCAAAAAGCTGGGCTCTAAAAAAAAAAAAAAAGAAAGCTGTTCAGCACGCCAAATGGCCACATCAGGGCAGCGCGAGGAAGTACATGTCCGGACAAATTCTAAGGGCAGTAAGTAACCGAAGGGCGTATTGCATTATTCTTTTGTTGCACATACAACGACAGAAACGAATCCTTTGACTCCAAAGAATGCCTCAGTGGCAGCCAGTTATGCATTTTACCGTAGTTAGCGTGAGTGATTGCCGTTCTATGCTTGTTATGAAAGCAGGTGATGCTGGTAGTGAATAAATAAATAAGTAAATAAATATATAGAAAGTACACCGGATTCGCAATGCAGCAAAGACGTACATCTAACCAATGAAGAGTACAGAGGAGATTCAAAGGAAGGGTCGAGAAGGAGCGGTCTAACGCGCTTGCGAAACTAACCCGCTTCAACTGGTGACGTTGCCTCATAACTGTCTGCTACCCTCCCCTCTCCAATTCATTTCCCCCAAAATTTAGCCTGAATGCATTGCGGCAGCTGCGTGGTGCTTACCCTTTTGGTAGGTATTTCACACCTATTTCGCAATACCGACTCTCCTCTCTAAGGTAAAATGAAATTGGCCATCGCCCTTTTCTCAGCTCATTAGGTTACCAACGTCAGTTTCTATGGTTAGAAAAGCCCGAACTAAAAAAAAAAGAAAAAAGAAAATGATTACTGTTGATTGAAACCGACTTTATTGCAATTTTATTATGTGCAATAACGTTTGATAAAAGTAGTTCTGCACCAGAGAGCTCGCAAGAATATCCTACTATAAATGCCATAACTTCAAAAGCGATAACAGCTCAAAAGATGGGTATCAAAGGAAAGACAATACAGGTGTCGATTTCAGCCAGAGTTCATGACGAAACCACCAAAGATGTATACTTCGTCTCACAAAATGTTTTTAGTACTGTGAAAGGCCGGGGCGCCATGGACCAAGAGCACTTGGACACTTGCGCGCGAGCGAGGCAAACGCGTTTCCCTTTTTTTTTTGTACTTTGTAACTAATGTACAAAGCTCCCCCTGTAATTTCTTGTTATAGCTCCCCTCTGCCCTTCCCCTCGCTTTCCTCTCCCCATCATTTTGCTTTCCCGCCGGCTGCAGCTTGGGCGCTTCAGATTTTAGATAGCAGTTGAAGGGGCCGGCAGCACTCTTTTCCTTCCTTTTGTGTGAATAACCACTATCCACACCACCTATAATAGGCAATTGTGCTCCCACTGTCGCCCTTGCTGATTCGAGGGGTGCGTCGGAGCACAATTACCTATTACAGTGCGCATTTGAATGGGCCAGGGAGCCCCTGCCTTTAGCAGTGGTGCAAATCTCTTGTGAGTCAAAGTATAGTATACAAAGGCCACATAAATATCTTCCATCATATCGCACCTTTCCATTTTTGGTATACACTTGAGCTATCCTGAACATATATCGACGATGTATCAACAACTCGCTCAAGCTTCCACTCTATCCAGAACAGTGAACAACAAAACGAGGTGGTACTTTTCATTTACGTTACGCACATTCGGTCATGGCCGAATCGAGCGGCGGCGGTCCGCGTTGCCGCTCAAGTTCAGCCGTGGTAAGGCAAGCTAGCACCCCGCAGTCCTGCTATCCGCAGTAGTCAAGCTAAGAACAGGTGAACGCTTCCCCCTGCGCACAGCGGGGAGAAGAATGGGGCTTTGAAAACCCACCCTCCAACAAAAGAAAGCTTCTCTACAAAGCAATGGTTGGGTCCCTCGGCCAACTGGGGGCAAGGCCGATAGGCACTTTCTCAGTCCTGAATCAGTGGCGTAGCCTGGTGGCAGAATTTGAACTAATTCCAAGATGGCCACCGTGGGACCCCCGCCTTAAGGGGTTCCAGCGGCGCTTCACTCGTTGAACCCCCGTGAGAGTGTTTGGGGCTTCTGCTGACTTCCCAGGACTTTGTCGCCAACGCCGGAGCACAACGCGTCGTGTGCTGCCTGACCGATACGGCTACATGTAGTGTGGACACTGTGTGATCATACCATGGATGTCTTGTGGTTATATGTGAAACTACAATTGGTTTATTAATGCATGTGCGTTTAGCAGCGCAAAATTTTGGAGATGATATAAAAGTACTAACCTAAAAATTTACCAACTCTAAATCTCTTGCAGGGCTTATATAACGACCTGCAAAAACTTTAGAATAAAAAAACACCCAGTATATTTTCCTAACATCCTGTCTTCGTCGCGACATATTATGGTGTCACAGCTGTTGTCATTTAATTTTGTTCAACCCTGTTGAACAGAAGTGAGAGTTGGTTGTGTTCGGTTTGTTGAACTCGTATGCAGGCCAGATCCGGCAGAGCTTACTTCATTGTCAAAACGTGTTGCGTAAATGTTCTACACCGACTGCAGAAGCGGATGTTCACCACCTGTTGGGGACTTGGGCATGGGACGAGGGCGTCAAGGACACGGATTCTCCAGGAAGTAGGACTGCCGGTGACGAGGGAGGAGGATTTCTCCAAGTGTCTAATGGACAACACTAAAAGCAAAAGCCTTCTCCAATTTCTGACACAACACGATTTGCACGTCTTTCTATGTATGCCTTATGGCGAGTTAGCGAGAAAAAAAAGGTAGTTCTTGTTTTCTTTCGGAAAGGATGCAAAGCTCAGGTTTTCAAGACTTCTTATGCAGATACTGCCTTTCGTATTCTTCTTTGCTTTACTGCTCTGTGATGGGCTAGTTCAGGAGCATTATAACACCTAACGGTGTCGATGCTGCTTGTTGAGCTTCCTACTCTGTGTGCTAGACGGCAAGTAGTATTTTCCTTTTGCACATTCCGCCTATTTTAGTGAGTTGTCAAACAAGGACAGGCTCTGAGAAGAAAAAAGAAAAAGTCGAGAGACGCTCAGAAACACTTCTTTTTTTTTTTTTTTTATCTTCTCCGGCCCGCATGCGATGAACGAAGCCTCGCGCTTTTCACGTTCCACACGATCGCCATTGGCAGCAACAGTCGAGCGAGACGTTCGATCTCTGCACCGTAAACCATGGAAAAGGCCCCACAGAAGACCATTCAGCGGGCAGCCCTTTCTGACATCACGAACCTCGGAAAGCCACTGCCGTCTGCGCCAAGCGGTTCTACAGCCCCGCCGGGTGAAAACAGTGGCGGTGAGTCTCAACAGTCGGATGAAGGACCCGCCTCAACCGCAGAACAACAACCAGGCAATCTCCCAACGCGTGTAGGAGAAAACAGACGCCAAAGGGCCTTTCAGGTAGATTTTGAGGACCCGGCCGTGGTTTCGGACGCCAGCGAAATACTCGTGGATGAGAGCGAAAAGGAGGACGAACCTTGCAACCCTCTCAACATCCTTTCGCTGGAGATGGGAAAGCAGGACGGGGGTCTTGAAGACGCCGACGCCTTACCGCAGGACGTCCCGGTCAAAGACCCAATCGAAGAGGTGCCCCTGGAGTGAGGGACGGGAGATCGGGACGGGAGATCGGGACGGGAGATCGGGACTGACAAAAAAAAAAAAGGCCTGTGTCATTTTTTTTTTTAATCTGGAGTAAACGTTCATATGTCCGTTCTGTATTTTCTTTGTTCTTGCATACCTTCCACCATTGAAATGACAGTTGGCGCTATGGGTTAATAAGTAAAAATTGTGTTCACGAGATGTTTTCATTTTTATTACGTTTCGAGCAGGTAATTTCACGTGAATGCGTTACAGTGACGTAAATTTGGCCATGCATATCAGACGACCAGTAAATACACTTGGACATTCCTTAACGTCTGCTTTTTTGTTTACGATGAGAGGAATGCGATAAATTATTGCGGGCAAACATATGTATCTACTAGCGTGTACAAAACAGATAATCCTCACCGGCTGGGTACTGAACAGCTTCCACATCTGTCCACGACAGAAACATCCCCTCCAATACCATACTAAAACGAGACGTGCCAAGGCGTCCGTTTTGAGCAAGAGCCCATAGTGACCTGCGCCGTACGGAGTTCCTACACCACCAAGCCGTGAAACAGGCCGATGTGAACGTATTTGTAGTCCAATGAGTATGTCGCCTTCAGAGAAAATTTTTCCCGAACATGTAATGAAAATATTGTGATGTGAGGATGAATAGAAATAAGGACTAACTTCAACTCAAGTCAGTTCGTGACACCTGGACTGTGCCCTTTCCTCAGAGGAGGGAGAAAACATGTTTATTGAACCACTCTTGTATACCTGACGTCGTTAGCAGGCGGATCCATGCTCTTATCCGGAAACAGACATGGTGGCGAATTCCCAGCCTTTCAGCTTTGTTTAGGCTGCATGTTTAGGCAGCTGACGGTTACAAAGTTGCAAGCACTAATTCTCACGCGTTATACATTCATGCGATACTTAGCGAGTTAATATGATAACTATGTTAATAATTGTTTTATGAAATAGTAAAATTGAAATTTTTTGTTTGTTTGCTACATTTTTCAAACATATTGATCCAATAATTGGCGAATGATGCGAGAACGAAAAGACCAAGTAGAAGGCGATGGGTGGCTGATTGGTTATGGAGGTTAGGGTAGCTACGGCGAGAGCAGAAGACTGGGCCCGGAAGGAGCCATAGACCAGCAACCACGGACGGAGGAGGCTATGACAAGGACGAAAGTATGCGCAACCTGGTGGTAGTTACTCGGCACAATGTAGGACTGTACGTATGTCTAAACCAAGGCTATGACATCTTTCGCAGATTCATACGCCGAGCCAGTAAGTCCATCTCTACTAAACTCTGACGGACTCTTGTTTGGCAACTGGCGCTCTTGAAATTCTGAAAGGTTAATGTAAAGATGAAGGTTCTCCTTATCTTGAGTTTGAGTGGAGCCATGATTGCTCCTTATGGCAGGAAGCAAAGCATGTAGCCTGAAAACGAAGGCTGTACTCTCTCTGCGCTGAATACTTACCAGCAGCACTTAAGAACAATCGGTTTTTGCAGTAGAAAACAGCAATAAAAACCGTAATAGAGAAAAATACAGCCCAAATAGGCGCGTCAAATCATGCCCTTATATACTGGGCAACGAAGAAATTTGATGGAAAAAAAAACCGTCCAGAAAGCACTCTCTGAAGGCAAATATAACTAATCCAATGACTAATCCTGTATAGCAGCCACCAGAATTGAAATAACGATAAGCGTAGATCAGGAATAAATTTTGCACGGCGAAGATTAAAAAAAGAAAGACTGTTGTCGTTGCATTTTAATTCCGTTCATGTAGTGTACGCGTGAACCGCTCTTCATGAACGTGAACCATGATAGCCAACGCATGGAATGAACCCCGGGTATGGATAGGCAAGTTTAACTCGCGATTCAGACCTGCAGCCCCTGCCAGGCAGCAGACAAAAAAGCGCCAAGGTATCTGCTACTTCACTGCAGCCGATGCCATTCCCAGACCGCCAATGGAAAAAAAAAATAGCCCGCGACATCGTGGGTCCTCTGGAGCGGGCTCTGCATGACTGTCGCAAAATAACAGCTTGAGGGGCTAGTTGGTACATGCATAAACCCATAAATGTGGCGCAACAAACACAAACACATGCGAAGAGACACAACACACGCGCACACTACCAACTCTAATATGGATCTGAACACACTTCCTCTTCACCACTCCTCTTCTTCTACACTCAAGTACATCTTCTCATCATCCTCTTCTTTGCCAAGGAGATAGTGGCACTTTCTTCCCCGCTGAACATAAACATCGTCCAAGCATGGCAGTCACCAATTCTACACTCACGTACATCTCCACACACCTCTGCTTTGCCCAGCAGCTAATACTACGCTGAACAGTCACAATGTCCACCACATAGTCACATAGTCACACACTAACAACCACCACCACACATGTGCATAGGACATGTCCATCCAAAACACATCAGTTGTGAAGTCCCTATGTAATGAAAAACCTGTAACCTGCCAACAGGTGCATATCTATGAAGCAACGAAGTACATGAGAATGAGAAGTACATGTACTTGATGGAAAAAGGACCAATAAACAAACATGGCCACAATACATGAGGGATGTTTAGGAATAATAGCTTTAGGCCCGACAACAAACTCGATTCTTTCCATTACTCACGAAAATTCCTCAATAAAAGTAAATTGTTTTCTACGTAAACTCAGCGAGGCTTCACTAATACATCTGTCTTCTTTCCTCTGTATCCAGAACGCCTCTAAAATTTCGCGCGCCATCTTATCGCGTCTCTTCCCTAAAATATTAAGCCAGCTAAACAATGGCTCACACTTGCACTTCTGACAGTGCAGTGGTAAATTTGACACCTTCACATTTTCTATGGACTTCTCATGTTCCCTTATTCTATCATTGATACATCTTCCAGTCTGCCCTATATGTATACTTTACCGCACGTCAGTGGAATCTCGTAAATTATTACAGTTGGTAGTGTGCGCGTGTGTTATGTCTCTTCACATGTGTTTGTGTTTGTTTGTGTCACATTTCTGGGTAGCATGACTGTCGGTTTGCGATTACACTGGTGGACTATTTTTTTAAATTGCCTGGGGTACACTTCTGCTGCGATGTCTCCACACTACAGTCACACAGTGTTTGCTTTCTGTATTTTCCCGTGAAGGTTCCCCAGATGGCATCGTGTGTGACATAGGGCCACAATTCATGTTTAGAGAGTTTGAGCAGTGTCTTAAAGACAGTGTAATACGCCTTCTGTATTCATACTCGTATTATACGCAAGCGAAGGGGGAATCTGAACGGTTCATCAGGGTTTTCAAGTCGTATACGTTCGAGTGGCAGAGTTAGAGCAGCATACGCTTCGTCAAGCAGTAACCGAGTACTTAGGATTTTACCGCTGCACGCGACAAGCTACTACGGCGCTTAGCCCTGCATTACTGCTCCACGGGCATGTACCAAAAACAAGACGATGTTGTCGGATACCCATCGCCTGTCCTTTTCAGCTGCCCAGACTCGGACCTGGAGCGCCTGCGCCAACGGATGAGGAAGCCAGCCACTTCCTTCAAAGGAGACTTCGTTTTCATGGGCCTCCTAAGGTAACATAGAAACATGGATGACCGACTTTCGTCTCCAAGATAGCAAAATATGGAATGCCCCCAAGCTTAATGGGTTCCAGCGGCGCTTCACTCGTTGAACCCCCGTGAGAGTGTTTGGGGCTTCTCCTGACTTCCCAGGACTTTGTCGCCAACGCCGGAGCACACGCGTCGTGTGCTGCCTGACCGATACGGCTACATGTAGTGTGGACACTGTGTGATCATACCATGGATGTCTTGTGGTTATATGTGAAACTACAATTGGTTTATAAGTGCATGTGCGTTTAGCAGCGTAAAATGTTGGAGATGATATAAAAGTACTAACCTAAAAATTTACCAACTCTAAATTAAAGAAATTGTATATGTTGTACAGATAATTCTTGTTCCTGTTTCAACATTAACGCCGCCAGGGGGCTACAGTTATATATATATATATATATATATATATATATATATATATATATATATATATATATATATATTGTGGGGCCCTGCGCCACATATCTGTAGGGCCCGTGGCGCGCCGCGCATTCGAAGGCCGCGCCACTTCCCAATGCTCCCTGCGCGGTGCCTGTTTCCCTCTCCCCGCTCGTTCGGGGATAACCGGTCCCGCGCGAGGGGGCTATAAAGCCGGAACCGCATGGAACCCGCCGCTGGCGGCATTCCGCGCGCTTCTTCCCGCTAGTGTGTCCCTACGGCGGGAGAACGCGCGCGGCGTGCCGCCAGCGGCAGAACGCCCGCGCGGCAGAGAAGCCACATCGGTTTCGCGCGGCGATCGCCGCGGAGGTCACGTGACAGCGATCTCGCCTTGTGTCCGACTGCGTGAGCTGATCTACGATTCTTTTTTTCGGCCAGCAGACCTCATTCCAGCTTCTCCTTGTCCCTCATCATCTACCGCGACGATCGTGTTTGCTCCGCAGCGCACCGCTCGAGCATTCGAAACAAATTTGCTGTCCTGTTCACATTTTCCCCGACGTGAATGTTCAGCGGGCCCTCAAGTATGAAAACAACTCGCCTGCGAGATCGAATGCTTTGCCTATGATCGCTCATCGGTTGATTTTCGCGTAAAAGGGGAATAAGCGAGCAGCCTCAAGAAAATTCCATTATTCTCTCACTGAGGCCAAGTTTTCAACACGGAGGCACAAAAGGAGAATGCTCGCTTCGTCGTTGATTGCACGGAGCACTTGAGTTAACTTCGGTAGCAAGCACGAGATGGCGACACTGACGCACACGTCGCTGAGCCGGACGTCTCTCATTGGCTCTTGCGATTCGTCGTGGCACGCGGCAAGCCGCCGAAAATGGCTCCTCGACCCATTCGGCGCGCGGCAGGTTTTGCGGCAAACTACTTGCCGCCGGCGGCATGCCGCGCGCGTTTTCCCGCTAGTGTGTCCCTACGGTTAAGCTGCCGCGGAACGAATGGGTCGCGGGGCGCGATTGCCGCGCGGATGGTGGGACGCGCGCGTCATTCTGACGCGTTCCCACTATGAAATCGCGCCGCCGCGTGGTTCTACGCCTCGCGCGGCGCGTCCACTGACGTCACGGCCGGCGTCCACCAATCAGCGTGCAGTCACGTGTCATTTTGGTTTTTTGGTTTGCCAACAGATGGCTCTGCTCTCCGCGCATCTCGGCGGAACTTTGTTTCCTCAGTCACGGCCGGTCCCGAGGGAGAGAGCGCTTCTGTTCTCGCGCACTCTCTCCCTCGAGACCGGCCGTGCCTCGGTAAAGCTGGTGCGGTCCAAGGAGCCACGTGCTTCAGAAGTGTTTCGCACGCAATGTTGCTGTTCGAAATTAAGTTGGATAAATACACTTTGGAGGAAATGTCGCTGTATAATTACATGATGATTGTTTTTATTGTAATGTCCTGTAATTTAAAGGGCATATTATATATGCGGTAACAGAGATAACTCATTTCGTTGGGAGTTATGTGGTCTGGCAACCCAGGAAACGCGGCGCGACACCGCCGCTCAATTTTTCTCGTGCGGGTGCTCGCGCGTTGGCGGCAACGCGGCCGTATGCCGCGCGTCACGTTTTTCGCTCGCGAAAAACGCTCCATGCGGTTCCGGCTTAAAGGCCGGAATACATGGAGCGTTTTTGCCGCGTCAAACCGGCGTTTTACGCCCGACGGCGCGCACTCGACGCCCCGCGTCAGAAAAAACGCGCGCCGCCACCGATCTGGCCCTGCCAGATATTTGACGCGCGGGCGGCGCGGCGTCCTCTCGAACCGGAAACGACTGTCGACGCGAGCCAATAGGAGCGCGGAAAGCTGGCATTTCCGGTTTGAGCGGCCGCTGTCAACATGGCCACCATGGCTGACGAGGTATGGGGCAGTTTGGTCGCAGAAATGTGATTATCGTAAAAATAAACGCTTAATCAAGCACGGAATGTCGCTTTTTTGTGAGTATACGACCTACTCTCGGATCGTTGTGTGTTTGTTTGCTCCCTGGAGTGAAATTTGTAAAAATAAAAAAGAAAACCGTGCCGCTGGTATCCGAGCAAGCATTCCGAAGTATCTTCGTTCATTCGAGCGAGCCAAATCTTGCGTACCTATGTACGCTTTCTACATTTAGCACAGTAGCATTCGAATGAGCACTTTCGGGATTTTACCACAAGGGACAGCGTCGCTTCTCTCACGTACCTCGCTCTGCGGTTATTTCCGCTCGCTGCTGCATTTGCTTTCGCATCGAGGAATCCGCGGCGGCGCTCGCGCCGCTTCGTCGTTCCATGTATCTCGAGCTGGGCGTCGCGTCGGCGCGGCAGTTTTCGACGCGCGAAAATCGTGGAAAAAAACGCCGCATGTATTCCGGGAAGGCACGCGCCGCCGTCTCGGCTCTCTTCGCTCCTCTCTTCGTTCCTGCTTCTTCGCTCTTGGCGCTGCTGCAGGCTGCAGCCCCCCGGACGACGACCCCGCACCGCCTTGGACGACCCCCTGTAAAATTAAAGATGTTTGTTACACGGCCCGCTGTGTATTTATCGTGCGCATCCCTCGTGCAGAGGAATCGCCCACAACTGGCACCCAACTGGGGCTGTTTTAGCACCCATGTGGACGATTTCTCTGCCGACGTGGCAGCGCACGGCAACACGACGGGCCGGTCCTTTGTATGATAGGCGCGACGCCATTTTGAGTGTAGGGCTATCGTGTGTGCAGATGACGCGGAGTGTGGTATAGTAGTGTTTGTACAGTTAATTTTGTTTTGGGTTATGTGTTTTTTTAGTGTCGGGCGGTTTGTGGTTTATTTTTTTTTGCATATGTTAGTTTTATGAAGGGGTTCGCCGCGATTAGCCTTTGTGACTAGCCTCTTGATGCGGGCTAGGTGGTAATCGTGCACGTGCAGGCTCCCGGCCGGCCTTATACCCTAGTCACACGGTCATTTTCAAAGGCGATTGAGCCGATAGCCTTCGAGATTTTCAATCGCGATCGAACTCGAAGGAGTTGTGCCGCTGCTACACGGCAAAACTCGAAGTCTATTGAAATAGTTATGGTGTTTGGCGACAAACTTTTGTGGCGCCACTATCGTTGCTGTGCGCCGCCGATAGGGGGTTATTTATGGGGTGACCGATGTGACTTATATGCGTGTGTGTGTGTGTGTAACTGCGCAACTCAGTGTATGCGTAACCGTGTAACTCTTTGCACTCTTTCCGGGGACTGTGCGAGTGTTCACCCTATTCAAAGGGCATGGCCACCAGTTCATTATCATCATCATCAGTTTTGCTTAAAGAACTAAAATCTCTATAAACGCAAAATAAAATGTAAATGTTACCTTTTTTTAGTAACTGCAGGAGGTTTAGTTGTAATGCAAAGACAACTTTGATTTTTTTTAACTCGCTAGCATTTATACGTCTGTGCCAAGTCTGTGCTTTTCATTGTGTTTGCATTTCTCGGTGGCGCATGTTACAGGGGTAGAGAGTGCATAAATTATTTGCTTTAAAAAGAGCGATGCTTTTTAAAATTATTACGGATATTATTATTTTACCGCCTAAATTAAAGATATAAAATAACGCTTGTTCTCGTTTTTGTATCGTAAGCGCGCTGTGTACGTGTGTGCGTGACGCTCCTCGGGTCAGCGCTAGCAACCTTGCGGACGTTCGAGGGCCTTCGAGATCTCGATAGAGTTCTGAGCTGCTCTGCTGACTCGATAGACTATCGACTCAATGGTCATTGAAAACCCCCGTCTGGCAGCTTTCGAAGGCCTTCGAGTCGATAGGCAGTCGGTTCGAGGGCCTTCGATATGCCCGTGTGACGGCGGTATTAGTTGTTGAGTGCAATGCCTCCGAGAAAACAAGTGCCAGATAGGGACGCGGTAGAGTCTGCGCAGGTTACCGATGCGGCCGCCCTGATGAGGCAGGTGAACGAAATACTGTCTGTGTTCACCCGTCAGCTCGGTTCGGTGGCTAGCGTCAACCAAGCCGCAGCTGCGGCGACAGTCTCGCGTCCGCGGATAAATGTAGAGGTTCCCTCCTTTTCCGGCTACACGGACGTGAAGTCAGTCCACGAGTTCTTGCAAGAACTCGATGATTATCAGACGGCACTGGGTTCCCCAGACAACGTGGTGCTAGCGCAGGTAATTCCCGTAGCACTTGTTGAGAGCGCGGCGCAATGGAGACGCTGCCAGCCGGCCTTCCAGTCGATGGCAGACTTCACAGATCGCTTCCGCGTCGAGTTCTTGCCGCCCGATTACGAGCGCCGGATGCTTGAGGAGCTAGCGTTGCGCACACAGCACCCAGAGAGCCTCCTCGAGTATATAAGCGCAATGCAGGAGCTCTACAAGAGGGCAGATCCCACGGCAGCCGATCTTGAACAGGTCGCGCGCGTGATGAGGCAATGCCATCCGCGCTTCAAGCCGTATTTGCGGGGACGTGGTTTTGCAAACCTCGAGGCCCTAGGACAGGAAGCGAAGGTAGTACAGGCGGATTTACTCGCTGAATTGCGCTACCAGCCACCCCCCAGGCCAGCCGAATCGCTAGAGCCGCAATGCGCGAGGCCCGGAGGCCAAGACTCCGCGCCGCGCGCCAGTGGCGCAGACGTAATGACGGTAGGGCAGGAAAGGCCAGTGGAAGGCTCCGCGATTCCTCGCGCTCTTGACCCGTACGCGTTCGAGCAGCGGCATCGAGCTGGGCTCGCCAGCGACGTCCGCATAGGCTCGGAGAGAGGGGAAAGACGTCCCCAACCGCTTCGTGGAACGAGGCATCCCCCGACCGCGCGGCAGGTGAACGATAGGCTTTGCTGGAATTGCAACCAGCCGGGCCACGTGGCACGAGAGTGTCAAGCAAGGCGTATGCAGGGAAACGCGGACCGCCGGCGGCTATAATTGGTGACACCAGCCTGTCGCCGTCGGCGGGAAAATTTCGTGGTAGCCACGGCGGAAAATGGAAAATGTACTCCCACGCCGCGTCACCGGGCGACCGTCCCGGGGGCGCAGAGGCTTTTGTCCCCCTCGCCTGTAGAGCGCAAGGAATGTTGTCGCGCTCAAGCCCTTTTATGCTAGTGCGGTTAGCTGGTAAAAGCTACTCGGCACTCCTTGACACGGGCTCAACTCTGTCACTGGTCGGTGATGACGTGTTCGAGGCCTGCCGTAGATGTAACATCCGTGTCAGGCCAGCCGAAACCCCTTTGAGCTTAGCAGCAGGGACTGCAAAAGCGGAGGGAGCGGTACGTCTGGTCCTGCATTTTGACGGCAGGAAGCGGAGGCATCGCTTCGTCTATCTGCCCGGCTTAGCCATACCAGTTATTCTGGGAAGAGATTTCTTTCGAGCGAAGGCATTGTGCTTGACATGGGGGAGAACGGCTTCCCCTTCACCCCCCTCATTCCCTTTGTTAGCGCACCCAAACAGGAAATCGTCGCCCAGCGGGCGAGCGTCCACGCTTGTGTGGCAGACGGCTCCCCCGCGACACTGAATGGCAGCCCATTAGAAGCAATTATCGCGTCCTTCTCAGGAACCGGTAGTCAGCGCCGAAGGCTCGTGGAAACTTTACTCCCGTTTTCGGATTGCTTCACAGAGAAACCAGGCAGAACCGACTTGCTTCAGCACGAGATGGAAACGGGTGATGCGCGCCCTTTCAGATGTAACCCGCGGCCGTTAAACGCGCATAAGAGACAGCTTCTCGACAGCGCCCTTGACGAGATGATCGATACCGGCACGGTGAGACCCTCACAAAGTCCCTGGGCGTCCCCAGTGGTTCTAGCGCCAAAGAAAGATGGTTCGGTCAGGCTGTGTGTTGATTATCGAAAGCTCAACTCACTGATGCCTACGGTTGCGTACCAGTCGATCGAGGCTGTGATGTAAGCGTTAGGGAACGCAAGGTTCTTCACAGTCCTGGATGCAAGCAGAGGGTACCTGCAGATTGAGGTGGCGGAAGGTGACATTCAGAAAACCGCATTCATCTGTCACCGCGGGCTCTTCGAATTTACTCGACTCCCGTTTGGTTTGTCTGATGCACCGAGCACGTTCATGCGATTGATGGACATCGTGCTGGGCGATGCAAGGTTCAACTACACGATGGCGTACCTCGACGACGTCGTGATATTCTCACAGTCGTTCGAAGAGCGTCTCATTCATCTGAATTCCGTTCTTGAAAGAATGAGATGAGACGTGCGGGTATAACGATCAACCCAAAGAAAGTGCAGTTGGCATCAAAGAAAGTGAACCTCTTGGGATTTGTGGTTGATGACGGCACTTTGAGACCGAACGATGCCAAACTGCAGGCAATTCTGAACTACCCCTGCCCGACGGACGTGAAAAGCTTGCAGAGGTTTTTGGGAATGGTTGCCTTCTACAGACAATTCATCCCTGGTTGTTCAGAGCTAGCTAGGCCGTTGAACCAGCTGTTGCGGAAAGGCTCGAAGTGGGTCTGGGGCAAGGAACAGAACGACGGTTTGTTGCCTTGGCTCGCGCGATAGCGAACACCGCTAGTTTGCGCCTCCCCGACCTGAACAAGCCGTTTGTCTTGCAGACAGATGCCAGTGATGCCGGTGTAGGAGCGGTTTTGTTGCAGCTAGTTTGCGCCTCCCCGACCTGAACAAGCCGTTTGTCTTGCAGACAGATGCTAGTGATGCCGGTGTAGGAGCGGTTTTGTCGCAGGAACACGAGGGTAAGCTGCGCCCTGTCGCGTTCGCTAGCCGCACGCTAACATCGGCGGAGCGGAATTACTCCGTGACCGAAAAGGAATGCCTGGCGATAATGTTCGCATTGTCAAAGTTGGACATGTACCTAGACGGAGCGGTTTTCACCGTGCAGACAGATCACCAGACACTTTCGTGGTTAAAGAGGCTGAAAAACCCCGCAGGCAGACTCGCGAGATGGGCGCTGACGTTGCAACGTTACGCGTAGGCAATTGAGTACCGCCGGGGCAGCATGAATAGGGTGGCCGATGCTTTATCGTGCGCACCCTTGAAGGCTGGCAGAAGCGCAGAAGAGGCGCAGACCAGCCTTGCTGAAAGCGGCGTCGCCGCTACTGGAGAGGAGGAGAGGGCGCACGCGAGTGTCGCGCCCTGCGTAGTTAGAGAGGAAGGAGGCGGACAGAGTTGCCGCGCTGTGCTGCGAGAGAGAGAAGGCGCAGCAGCTGGTGGCGGCGACTACTCGCCTGCCAAGAAGCGAGGCAGAGAGAAATCTGTCTTGGGGAGTAGCGGTCAGTAGGGAAGAGCTAATTGAGGCCCAGAAAGCAGACGGTCTATGCCAGCGGGTGCTGACAGAGCTTGCGAGTAGTGCAGCTTGCACTGGGAACGCCGAGGGCAAGTTCGACGCGTATCTGCTGGGCGATGATGGCTTACTGCTCCGCTACATCCCCCAACTTGACGAGGAAGAGGCGATTGCATCCCCCTTCCGAGTCGTGGTCCCGAGGAAGTTGCGGAAACGATTCCTCCAGTACTTCCATGACTCAGCGCTGGCAGGCCATGGCAGCGGCAGTAAGACTTCTGCGCTGTCGTTGTCCACTTCTCCTCTTTGTCTCGTTTTTTTTTGCGCACTATACATTACTTATGCCAAGTTATGCCGTGTCGCGACCTGGCCAGGTATGAGAAAGGATGTGCTGGGTCACGCCCGTACATGTCCTGTTTGCCAGGTAGCCAAGCCTCGGGCGGGGAAACCCGCTGGCATGATGAAGCCGGTAGTTAGCAACTATCCGTGGCAAGTGGCCGCGTGCGATATCATGGGACCCCTCCCTCGCTCCGCGCGCGAAAACCAATATATCCTGGTAATAACGGACCACTATTCCAAGTGGGTTGAGGTTTTCCCCCTTAGGAAGCTTGTGTCAGAACGGATTTGGGAGAAACTGTTGGAGACATTCACTCGTTTCGGTTTCCCTTCCGACTTGATTACAGACAATGCTTCGTATTTCACAAGCAAAGTCTTTGTTGATTCCTGTCGGGCGCTTCAAATCCGCCACAGGAAAACGAGTCCCTACCACGCTCAGAGCAACATAACCGAGAGAGTGAATAGGAATGTTAAGAGTATGCTGGTCGCGACGACCGAGCAGCACAGAGATTGGGACGCACGGCTGTCCGAACTGGCTTTCGCCACTAGAACAACCGTGAACAGGTCGGTGGGTATGACACCTGCTTACTTGAATTTAGGGAAAGAGATCGCTTTTCCGCTAGAGAGCGCCCTACTTGACGCGGCGGGGCCCGCGCCCCCTCCGCTTACGCAGTACGCGGCAAAGCTCCGCGAGCGCCTTGAGGCAGCGCAGCGCGCGGCTCGTGAAAACCTTGATGTCGCGCGCATGGAGCAAGCGGATCAGTACTACAAAGGTCGTCGTCACGTCGTTTTCAACACGGGCGACTTGGTACTGAAAAGAACGCACCCGCTTAGTAACGCAGCGCGTGGTTTCGCCGCGTCGCTAGCGCACAAGTGGGTTGGACCGTTCGAAGTTACGGCATGGACTACGCCACTTACCTATTAGCTGCGGTTGTTGGCGAGCGGTGAAACCGCTGGTCCGGTGCACGTCGCAGACCTGAAAGCTTACCACCTTCGCAAGGACGATGACTGCGAAGCGGGGTAAGCTCAAAGCGATGCAATGATCTCCCCCAAAGTAAGGCGTACAGGTAGCAGTTCGCAATCGACGCTATAACCTAAGGCCAAGGTAGTGCACTACTTTGTCTAACGTCTTTGCTTCTTTCAGAATGCATTCTGATAAAATTTGCAGCAGCCAGATGAACCACCGTCGCTAGGGCGGGAAACCGCACCCAGCGCATGGTTCAAGGAGCGGGCCACTTAAACAGGGGGTACCCCCCCTAGTTTGTAGTGATTTGTGGCCCATCATTGTGACCAGCGCGGCCATGCTGGCCGTCTTCAACGAGTCTGGATTGGAGCCCGCTGCCCAGGCCTGGAGTACGGGCCTCAGGAAGCCAGGTGTGGCCGGGGCGGAAACGCATGCTGCAAAGGGGTCCCAGTGCATCCAGCATGGCGCCACGTGGAAAGGGGTCAGCGATGTAGAGTAGCAGCTCAGGGCCGCTGTCAGGCATATCCGTGGCCGAGCCCAGCTGCGCTGTGACCCCGCGGATGTGGCCGCTGTCGGAGAGGGACCAGCCGGAACAGTCCCTCCATGCCTGCTGCTTCTCCCGTCCCACGGACCAGCAGAGATGGCATCCCGCCAGAGCCAGGCGACAAGCCTTCATATTTTACGCCACCCGGGCTCGAACATGGACATGGACCGGCTGTTGGCGGAGCCCGGGTCGGACACTGAGGGGGGGGGGGAGATGTGGGGCCCTGCGCCACATATCTGTAGGGCCCGTGGCGCGCCGCGCCACTTCCCAATGCTCCCTGCGCGGTGCCTGTTTCCCTCTCCCCGCTCGTTCGGGGATAACCGGTCCCACGCGAGGGGGCTATAAAAGGCACGCGCCGCCGTCTCGGCTCTCTTCGATCCTGCTTCTTCGCTCCTGGCGCTTCTCCACGGAAGACGACCCGCAGGCTGCAGCTTCCCGGACGACGACCCCGAACCGCCTTGGACGATGCCCTGTGAGATTAAAGATGTTGGTTACACGGCCCGCTGTGTATTTGTCGTGCGCATCCCTCGGGCAGAGGAATCGCCCACAATATATATATATATATATATATATATATATATATATATATATATATATATATATATATATATATATATATATTGTTACGAGGCACGTCCAGATGTTAGGAGGCGATGGTACGTCGTAGCCACAACAGTTCACCGTCAGGGACACAGTCACAGGAGAACCAGACGTAGCTGCAGCGTCGTCTTTCTCCACTAGCTCAGCACTTCGTCATCGTCTCTTTCACTGCGTACCGTAACAATACCCCCCCCCCCCCCCGCGGAAGAAGCACAGTCCCGGTGCGTAGACTACACAGGTGAGCGCGAGATATAAGGTTTGAGACGGGCGACATGCACGACTTCTGGATGATGGTTTGCAGGAGAGTGGCGGTGCACAGGGATAATCTCGTACGTCACGTCGGTAAGTTGCCGCAAGACCTGGTAAGGGCCCACGCAGCGGGGCAGAAGTTTTTCGCACATGCCTACACGTCGAGCAGGGAGCCAGAGGAGTACGAGGGAGCCAGGAGGGTAGTAGGCGTCACGGTGCTGGAGATCGTAACGGTGCTTTTGAGAACGCTGGGACGCACGAAACCGGTCTCGAGCAATATGACGGGCGGCATCAGCGCAGGCGATGGCATCAGAAGCGTAACTGCAGGAGGAATCGTCAAGAGGCAGTAAGGTGTCGAAGGGAAGTAGAGTGTCGCGGCCGAAGAGTAGATAAAAGGGAGAGTATCCGGCGGTATCATGCCGTGAGGAATTATAAGCGAATGTTATGAAAGGTAAAGAGATGTCCCAGTCACGGTGATGGTCAGAAACATACATTGACATCATATCGGTCAGGGTACGATTAAGGCGCTCAGTAAGACCGTTCGTTTGTGGGTGGTAGGCCGTTGTGAAGTTGTGGCGCGTAGCGCATGAGCGCAGAAGGTCATTAACAACTTTAGAAAGGAAGCAGTGACCGCGATCGGTGAGCAGTTGACGAGGAGCACCATGAAGCAAGATGACGTCATGCAAAAGAAAGTCTGCAACGTCGGAGGCACAGCTGGTGGGGATAGCTCTGGTTATGGCATACCGGGTGGCGTAATCGGTCGCTACGGCAATCCATTTGTTCCCTGAAGTGGATGTGGGAAATGGCCCAAGCAGGTCAAGACCAACTCGAGAAAATGGCTCAGTTGGAACTGCGAGTGGTTGCAGGGGCCCACTAGGGTGAAGAGACTGGGTCTTCCTGCGCTGGCACAGCTCACAGGCGGCGACGTAGCGACGAACAGAGTGGTAGAGGCCAGGCCAGTAGAATCGCCATCGAACATTGTCGTATGTGCGGGACACTCCTAGGTGCCCTGCTGTAGGGGCATCATGAAGGTGCGCAAGAACAGCAGAGCGTAGATGTGTCGGGACAACAAGCAAAAGATCTACACCATCTGGGCGCATATTGCGTCGGTATAATGTGTTATTAAGCAGCACAAACATTCTGATGGGCGGATCGGTGCTGTCGTTGCGCAGGTGATCAATAATGGGGCGTAGGGAAGGATCACGACTCTGTTCGACGCCGATGTGGAGAAAGTTCGAAATGGACAAAACGCAATCGTCAGCAGTATTGTCAGGAAGTTCAGGAGGGTCAACGGGGTGGCGGGGCAAGCAGTCGGCGTCTTGATGTAGGCGGCCTGACTTGTACATAACAGTAAACGTGTATTCTTGTAATCGCAAGGCCCAGCGACCTAAGCGGCCAGTAGGGTCCTTAAGTGATATATATATATATATATATATATATATATATATATATATATATATATATTTTAATGGCAACAGGAGATGGGTCCTTAAAGGGGCCCACAAACACCTCCCGAGCACTCCTCACAAACTATCTCAGTCGCTAGATTATGCTGCGATACACATTTGAACGCAATAATACACGTCTACGCGCAGTGCATGTCCCACAATCCCATTCGAAAGTTGGCGCGTTCTTTCCTTCGACTTTTGCCAGTCCTCCTTCTCCTCGGTGCAACGCTGCTACGTGCATGCGTTTTCGAATGACTATTGGTCTGCTTCTTTGCGACGTCACACAGCCATTAAACTATCGCTTATGCCAGAAAAATTGAAATACGCTTAACTTTTAATTATCAGGAAAGAAAATTAGGATGTTCTGTAGACAGAAACATTTTTTCAAAGCTTTTTTTTCCTGCACTTCCGGTCTCGCGCGCGCACGCGCGCATCTTTGCCCTTCGCGCAGACGGCGGCGCAGGCAGCATGCAGGCAGCGCAGGCGCGCAGGCACCACGGCAATCGCGGCGCGGTCGCAAGCGGCGATCTCGTTTCAGTTCCTTGCAGTGTACTTGCGGGGCACTTTCCGCTTGTGAATGTTCTCGTTTCTTGTGTCGCCCATGCGGAATGAACTTCGAAGTCGGCTTACAGGTTTACAGCATTAAGTCGGTGCTTTAAATGTCGGGCCCCACTCCACTGCGCCTTACGTAGTGCAGCAAAATTTCGGAGGCAACCGCTGCTCCGTTCCTGTGTCCACCAAACCAAAATGCGCACCTCGGATCAAGTCAAGGCGACAACATACGCTGGTAAGTAATGTGTTTACTAGCTTGAACATAGCGCACAGAAAAGCGACGGTTTCACAGGTGCAATGAGTTAGTCATTGTTGTGATGCATCATTACTGTGGCGGCTATTAAAATCCTACCGTCTTAACCGTTGACTTGATTGCGTGAAACTACTCACGGAGGTTGCATTTTGTGTCGTAGTAAGTTTGTAGGTTATAAACTTTTGCCTTATAGTAAATTACCTAAGACAACTGCGCCTACCTGGCTCGGCCGTGCGCGAACCCGCGGAATCGTGCGCCGGCGTTGGCGGCTTTCGGCCCCGATCCCGGTACAGACTGCGGGTTTGAATTGTACGCAGCAGCAACGAATTAAGCACCCTTACCTAACTTCCCACGAGCAAATAAAGTTTACCGTAATATCAAAGCTTCGTGCGCAGTTTCACCACAAACGACTGAGCTGTAGAGCCGGAGAGGTACAAGCCGCCGCGGTAAACATGTAGTATTAGGATACGCATGCTGTATCTGGCCCTTGCAAGGTTTCACATGACGTGCAGTGATGAGGACGCACCAAAGAAACAAAGAAAACGACTTTATTTCGAGATTATTCCTAGAGAATTGCTCTCCTCGGCGAAAAACTGTGCTTTCTTAGTTTTATAACTGACCACCTTGTTGTTTCTTATGCTTGAGCCGGTGTACATTCGAATGTATGTGACACATTAATATTTTTTTTGTCACCATGTCTTTCTTTTATGTTCTGCGCGTTAAAGATACTCAAAGTGTGTACAAGAGTCAGTGGCAAGTGAATGTAAATACATGTACATTTCTCACACTTTGTTTCCGACACAGCACCTGACCATATTGCACATTTCTTTTACTTGCTGATATTTTTTTTTTTTTCGCTAGCAGATCACTGTAAAAATATGACTGTCTGTCGTCCATGTCAAACAGGGGTAAAAACCTCGTCAAGCTACTGTATTAGTAGCCTTTTGTTCCTACCTTAGCATTTGTTTTTCTGTCGACAGGAGGAAAAAAATCTGAATGAAGTTGATTGAGTCGCTCAGCAGTTTAAATTGCCGCTAAGAACACTGTATTATTTCACGCACATAATAATAATAATCAGCATAATTACACTGTTGTCTTGTAAACTGTGTAGCTTAACGGATAGGGAACAGCAAGCCCATGAAAAGAGAGATGTTACATGGTCACTTGTGAAACCGGCTCACTTGAAATTTCCATTTACTTCTAGTTTGGCCTCAAGAAGCTGAAAAACTCTGACTGGCATAATTATTCGCAATCTAGCCTTACACACCTTGAACCCACGGTTGCTCTGTCTTTTTTACTTTTGTTTCAAGCGGCAGCTTTGATATAATACTTGAAAGGCCTGCGAATGGTCGCACACCATGTGTAGTTGCCGCGATAAGCAAACAGCAACATATTTTGTGTGCACTTTTGCTTAGCCGCAGCCACAAGGAAAACGCAGAGATATGGGTACAAGATTGCACTCACTCAGACAACAAAAGTCATATGAAACTGCGCTCCAGCTATTGTCAGCCGCAGCAAACATATTGAAACAATTTTCTTGGCTCCAGTGGCTAATGCTTTGCGGCGCTGATGCCAGTCTCAAAAGAACTGTGAGTTGAGCTAGTTGGTGCATCATTTTTTAAAAATACACAGCGCAACAAACATAGGACAAGCGAGTAGACGGGAACAGCGCTGACTATCAACTGCATGATTTATTGAAAGAACACTAATATATACAAAAATGCTCTGACAATCAAGTGCGCATGTTCACAGATAAAACTTGAAATGTTGTTTTATCTGCGAACATGCGCACTTGGTTGTCAGAGCATTTTTGTATATATTAGTGTTCTTTCAATAAATCATGCAGTTGATAGTCAGCGCTTTTCCCGTCTACTCGCTTGTCCTATGTTTGTTGCGCTATGTATTTTTAAAAAATGATACCAGTCTGTTTAGCATTTAGGTTAAGCACACTGACAGTTGTACTGTGTAATTGACTAGTCATTGTGAAGAGCAAATCTGTGTCTGTGAGCAGCAATCAGTTCTTCTTTTGATGGTCTTTCATAGGCATCCGTCATAAAGTGACGCTCTGAAGCTGTGCTTGCAGCTGTCTCTGTGCGAAGAGCCCTCAGACTGTTTCTCCACATCTTGGAGGAGCTTGTGGACGTACGCTGCATGAAATAGTCATCGAGATTACAACAGTGCACTTAGTTTTTCATGTAATATTATAAGTAGAACAAACTTTGAACTTACAAAACGTAGGCTGCGTTTTCACTGGAGCGACACTGAAATGTCCTTTCCTTGCATTTGCCATCTTTACTTTCCAGCGGCCATCTCCTTTTTTTGTCTGTGCCTGGAGCCTCGAGGAATTTTCATTAAAGTGAATTACAGCCAGATGTGACCTATAAAGAAGGTAAATATGAATTAATTTTTCATACTTTGGAAAAAAAAATGTGTTTCTTGTTGCCTACCAGCAAAATTATACAAAAGAGGCTACCATAAGGAACCATTATGCATTATATTCACAACACTACAGCAGAAATTGCTTCTGATTTAGCTACTATGTTCAGCGCCTTTAGAATTAAGAATGTGATGCAATGATCTCCAAGCAGCAAAATGAATGTATGACATGGGCTATACAACATCATATCGTGAATCACCTGTGTGCTCCCTGCTGTTGTATTCTAGCGATCATCATTAGTTCAAGTGGTCAAGTGAACCTTGAGCATTCTTGCAGCTTCAATACAGTAGCCTCGGGACATTCGAGATGGTTCTAGAGGGGTCGGAAACTTGCGCTGATAACTTCCAGTTCTTTAAAAACTGCCTTTGTCTTGGGACTGCACTAAGATGAGGAGCACAAAAGAGAGACAAGGTGTTTTTTCAGCCTGCGCTTCATGCTTGTCCTCAACTTCGTTCTTTATGTCATCCCATCTGCCTATTCTAACATAAGAGCAGTGACTTCCAATGAGGACCCTTAGATGGCCTGTGCAGTCTGCAGCCTCCTGTCTCACTTTTTCTATGGAAGGGGATTATAGAATGGCTAGTGCTACCATGCTGGCAAATATGTTTTTACGATATTATATGAAGCATTCTTAGAATGTCAGAAGTGTGCACCGCAGTCTCCTCAAAATGTATGAAAACTACCTTTGACATGGCAGCAGTATTGAGATTCGAAGAGAAAGACAAGATAGGTTCAGCTAATTTTACAGCAGAGTAGTTAATGTCAGGATGGAAGGATTGTGGAAAATTTCTCATTGGGTGCATACTTTGAGCAGGAGTTGGGATTCAGTTGACATAGTGGGTGCCCTTTTTTGGCAGATGTCAGAATTGACTCCTGTGAGTCGTAATTGTAAGGTCTCATATTACCTGGCCTGATAACATGACAGCTCCAGATCAAGCACTGTACTAAGGGGAGTGCTGGTCGTAGTGGCTATTGTAGCATTAACTAAACGCGATCTGCTTAGTTGGGCTACTTAGCAAGTTGAAGAATCGAAAGGAGGAAAAGGATATGGTGCGAATGAAGCACAGGCTTTCATAGATGAACTTCTGATTTTTTTTTTTTTTTTACTGAGTTCTATTTCCTCTGGCCTCTGTTCCTTTTACAATGACAATATTATGAACATACATTAAATGCTTCATGCAAGGATTGATTGTTTGCATATGCAATGCAGAAAAGTTGGAATGCGTATTGGCACTGGAGTAAAAAAATAATGTCGTATCCTTCTCTTTCATTCAACTTACCTTGCTTGCATCCCATCGTCCGAGTATGCAATTGATTTGGGAGCAAATCTGATGACCAAATTATGAAATGATTCAAGGGAGGATGTTTGGGCTTTAGGGGAGAGTTGTCGAATGTCCTTCAGGAAAAGGGAGTTCATGAGAATGCAGTTTAGCTTCCTGAAAGCACATGAATCTGTAAAAAATGTACATATATACACATATATATATATATATATATATATATATATATATATAGCATTTAAAGGAGCGAACAGTCTGCGAGTGCAAGGCAAACATTTTTTTTTTGTTTATGCTGTTGACATTTACAGGAATTCCTCTTATGATGATTATTGGAATAAAGAGCATGAAATGCAAAGCGGAAGGAAAAACAACGCGCCGACGGTATATATATATATATTTGACTGATGAGTTGGTAGTGTTGGTGTGTATTCTAGTCAATCATAGATGCTGAACCTGCTTACAGCTGCTGCATTGCAGTTGAAAACAGTTTTAGCAACATATTCGTTAAAAGACACCTGGTCTTGTACTGCTATTTTACTGTGACAAGAAATCTAAGAGGTGTTGTTGACCAAACAATTGTCAGTATAAGAAAGTATAGAACATCCCATTGTTTTTGTGTTTCTTACTGGCGTTATAACCAAGCTGCCTCAGTATTAAATTAATCTCGCAGTCTCAGCACTCACATTTACATTATGTTGTTTGTTCACTTCATTATGGGATTCTTTCTTGGCTATGTCTTGCTGTAATGTGCGGATGTGTAAAAAGTTTTTTCCGTGAAGTTCTATTTGCATTACCTATCTCTTAAATTTATCATTGGTTGACAAATGCCACAAGTGTGAGCCGTGCACCTTCCAAACAGCATCAAAGTGAAAACTTTACAAAAAAAAAACCTATGCAAAACAGATTACCTCTGCTCATCCATTGCCTGTTTGCAAGGAGCTAATGCATGCATTTGCTGTATGGTCTATCATGGCCATCACGCTTATCGCATATGTGGTTCAACAGGCTGCACTACATGCTGATGATCAAGTCATCATTACCCTGGCCCAGGGTAGCAACATAGACTTGAGATTGTCTGGATCCATGGTTCTATTGCTTCACAGCCCTTTGACCTGCTCACAGCTTTTAACTTAGTAAATGCAGTATAGAATAATGTTATTACCATGTATTCGCCCTAATTATTAAAGCAAGCAACTGCATGCATCTTTAGTAATGCGCCAAGCATCAAAGTAGTGCTGTATGGGCGATTTGCTGCTCTTGCAATATGTCCAGATAGCTGGGCGGCAGTTTGTAGGTAGATGAAATTAAAACCTCATTACATAATAATATATGTCAGCAAATGTACCTCTTCCCCAATGGTTTGCAACGATGAAACATTTTGTAATTCAATTGTTTGCATTATATAATGATTAATTTGATTCTTTTTATATATAGACATGCAAGCAGCACTTGCCAAGAGCACTCTTGGTGAGGCTGAAATAAATTTCTCCTAATAATATGCAGAAATTGGCGCCTTTTGTTAAAGACTGCACTGAGACTCGTTAGTTGAGGCCAGGCCCCATGCTCGCACTATTGGGCACTACAGCTGACTTCACACAGTTAATATGAATTGCAGCTTGTCAATTTTCGTATCGCAGCATTGCCTTACCTCTCCTATTCTTACCTGTTCCCATTGTAGAATATGGTCAGTCTGAATGATAACAACGTTGTACGTGCAGTACTTGGCGCTGTAGCCCGGGGAGTCGCAACGCCCATCTCCTGCGAGGTCCACTTCCATTCCATCCAGCTGGCTGATGATCTGTACCCGCTGTTCCTAGAAAATCTGGGACAAAAATAAATGTGCATTTGTGAACCACTTGTAACATTGTGCCGAACTGTGTCACTCGATCGTTGCACTACTGCATGCGCGCGCTGTTTTTTCTTTTTTTTTTTTTTATTACGCAAGCTTGCCATAAGGCATATTATAAGAACCCGTGCAAATTATTTTCCGTTAGGAACCGGAGAAGGCTCCTGCTCTTATTGCTGTCGGTGAGCCATTTGGAGAAGTCCTCTTCCCTTGTTGCGGTTTATCTCCCCCCCCCCCCCCCCCCGCCCTTTCCGCAGGAAAAATCTAGTTGTGTATAACTCCTGTCTATGCTCCTGTCAAAACCAACTCTTACACTTCCGATCGGCAGCTGATCGCTTAGGGATAAAGAGGCACAACTTTGATCGACTAAGCCAGTTCACGCGAGTGATAACGTTTATTTTGCGATCCCCCCCTCCCCCCTTTTTGCTGAAGGGTAAAGCCTCTTGGCACTTTTTTTTTTTTCTGTTTCCATCTCTTCATTCCCGACAGTGTCCCTCCTTTCTTCTCTTTCTTCTTATCAACGCCCATCTCGGTTTCACGTGTTTCTTTCCTGGCTGCCTCGGTTGGTGAACTTGGACGCGGCTCCATTCGCGCGACATTTCAGAGTTCGCTCTGTACAAACACCACATGGCGTAAAAAAAAAAAGAAAAAAAAAAGCTACAGGGCGGGAGTCATGCTGCGATAATAATCGGGCACCGAACAGAGTTTGTTTACTTCCTGTCGGCGCGCGCGTCCTCCGTTGCAGTCAGCTGACGCCGAAACGCGGCTGACAAACTACACCACAGCGCACAACTACGCAGTCCCCTTCTCCTCATCCCCTTCCTTTTTTTTTTTTTCTTTACAATCGATCGTTATCTTTCACGAAGGGGCATCGTATAGTCAAACGCAAGAGGAGCCTAAACACGAAGGTTTCAAGGTTCGGGCGGTTCGGGCAAGGTGCACGAGAGTTTCCCTCCGCAACGCCCGGAAGACCGCTCTCTGCGATCTCGATTCTGAATTTCTAGTCTTTCGCTAACATCTCATGCCCTTGCTGCGGTACGGATATTATGGACCCCGAGCTCGAAAAGCGACTTCGGCGAATGAGTACCGAGAAGGGACTCGACCCCCATAAGTACACGCCGTTGAAGAATCCGCTGCTGAACCCCGACGATGATAGTATACGGCTTATATGGGTGCATTGGTGCGTGGGGTCGACTAGCGTAACATTAAAAAATAAAATCCCATCGTAAGCTCGCCACTGGTTTATTTTGAGCAGTGTAGTTCACAGTGATCATGACAAATCTTGCTATATGCATGCCACAACGCCGAGCAAGATCGTCTGAGTTAAAAAAAAAAAAGAAAAAAAAATCCACACTACTGTGATAACGCGTCTAAAGCTAATATTATCACAATCTTTTCATTTTACACTTACCGGCAGGGTTGGAAGAAACAGCGTTGGTACCGCTCCTTCACGCACTCAGTCTTGTTGGGATCCCCCAATCGCGAACCACATATCCTGGTAAAGCAAACGTAGATAAACGCTTTGTTCACCGATTCTGGCTATCCGATGAGCTGTAGCCACTGTTTCCGGAGGTTGGCGTTTTGAAGCCCTTGATGCATGATGTTTTTCCTGCCGTCACTAGCAATACCTTCGCAGCCAGGGACTGCACACTGTAGCAACCTCCCGCTCATGTCCCGTCAACAACAATTCAGCGCTTCGACAACTGCCTTCGCGAATTCAAGAGAGCGACCAGTCCAGCCCAAAACTGTCCTGCACCCGTCGCGCACACGACGTAACACAAAATCAAAGGTGAGGTCAACGCCAGGGATGTATAGCGTGGCAACAAAACTTGCGAGTTCGTGCCGAAGGCCGATGACGATGAAGCAGACGACAAGAGGCCCCCGGCGGCGCGTCGGCAACAAGCGCGACAAAACGGAAGTTGTGGCGTGCGGCGCTAAGCAAAAAACGTAAAAGCGCAGATGCGTCAGTTGTGACGTGTCAGTGGGCGAGGCCTTGGAGGAGGGCCAGCCTTTGCGCGCGCTAAAAAGTTGAAAAGAGGAGGAAAGCCGCGAAGGCGCAGATATTCAAAATTTGATTGCAAATAACTCTGCTTCCAAATGCCGCATTTAAAAAATTTTTGCGGGAAGGTTATCTTACATCGACATTCTTTCACATACTAGGCATAGGGAAACTGTATTGCTATGGCTGTTTTGGGCCCCTTTAAGTGATGACAACCAACACAAGGCATGATGGTCCGTCACTACGCTGAAGGGCCGCCCAAACAAATAAGGGCGGAATTTGGTCAACGCCCAAATAAGTGCAAGGCATTCGCGCTCCGTAATGGAATAATTGCGCTCGGACTGAGATAGAAGGCGGCTGGCATAGGCAATCACACGAGAGTGGCCGTGCTGGTACTGGGCAAGGATGGCGCCAATACCATGTCCGCTAGCGTCGGTGCGCAGTTCTGTAGACGCAGACGGGTCGAAGTGCGCCAGTACAGGAGGAGCGGTGAGCGCGGAAATGAGCTTTGTGAAGGCCTGAGCTTGTTCACGGCTCCACGAGAAATTCACGCTTTTCTGCAAAAGGGAGGTAAGGGGACGTGCTAGGCAGCGAAGTTCCGAATGAAGCGACGGAAGTAGGAGCAGAGCCCGAGAAAACTTCGCACATCACTTGTATTACGTGGTGTAGGGAACTCGCGGACTGCACGAACTTTATCAGGGTCGGGCTGCACACCATTTTCGTCAACCAAATGTCCCAGGATTTTGATCTGGCGGCGGCCGAAGCTGCATTTTTTTTGCGTTGAGTTGAAGACCGGCGCGGCGAAAGACTGCCAGTATCGTAGAAAGCCGTTCAAGGTGACTTGTGAACGTGGGAGAGAAAACGACAACGTCATCTAAGTAGCATAAGCACGTTGTCCACTTGAAGCCACGGAGAAGCGAGTCCATCATCCGCTCGAAGGTCGCAGGAGCGTTACAGAGGCCAAATTGGTATAGTCCGTCAGGGGTGACAAATGCGGTTTTCTCTCGATCCCGTTCGTCGACAGCTATTTGCCAGTAGCCGGAACGCATGTCGATCGAGGAAAAATAGCTGGCACCATGCAAGCAGTCGAGGGCGTCGTCAATTCTCGGGAGCGGATAAACGTCTTTTTTAGTGATCTGATTGAGGTGGCAGTAATCTACACAGAATCTCCAAGTTTGATCTTTCTTTTTGACTAAAACGACAGGAGACGCCCAGGGACTGCAGGAAGGCTCAATAATATTATTTGTCAACATCTTGTCGACCTCCTTCTGCATCACGTGGCGCTCAGCAAGAGAGACTCGATAAGGCCTTCTGTGAATAGGGCTGGCATCACCAGTATTGATGCGATGGGTAACGACAGATGTCTGGGCCAAAGGTCGGTCGCCAAAGTCAAAAATGTCGCTGTACGACAATAAAAGGTCGGAGAGAGCACTGGCTTGCTGAGGTGTCAAGTCCGGTGCTATCATGGGAGTAAAAAGGGTCGAACGAGAAGCTGATACGGGGGGTTCAGACAGAGGCACAGGCTTGAGGGCAGAAACTTCGCAGTCAGCCAACGGAAGCAAGTCAGCGAGTGCAATGCCATGGGGCAAAACTTGGACAGAGCGGCTAAAGTTAAGGACGGGAAGATAGGCTCTGTTATCCGTGACGGTCAGGACAGTGTGAGGGAGTATGACGTTACGGTGGAGAACATCGGTGATTGGACAAGTGACGTATGTACCATCAGGAATAGCAGGAAACGGGGCCAAAGGAACATACATGGCAGCTTCGGGCGGGAGGCGAACAAACTCGACGGAGCAGAGGCGTGGCTTGATATCTGTGCGGTCGGAGCAGAAAGGCAGGTCTAAGCGAAGGAGGCCACTTGAACAATCAATCAAGGCAGAGTGCGCCGTTAAAGAGTCGATGCCGAGGATCACATCGTGAGGGCAGCGGTCGATTACAGTGAAGAGCACAGGGGTAGTTCGACCACAAATGCTCACGCGCGCAGTGCAAAGTCCCACGACGGCAGCGACGCCTCCATCGGCGACACGAACGGCTGATGAAGAGGCGGGTATGACAACTTTTTTGAGTCGGCGGCGAAACGAAGAGCTGAGGACGGAAATTTGGGCACCAGTGTCAATGAGGGCGGTAACAGGCACACCACCTACACAGATATCTAGAAGATTGCGGCGATGAGTGAGGGTCAGCAGAGGATTTTCGGGCCGGGTCGTCAATGCAGCTTCACCTCCGGGAGGTGCATTGATCAGTTTTCCGGGAGCGGGCCAGAGAAGTGAGGATGAGGGGACGAGGAACGGTGAGGTATAGGGCGAGCGGGAACGGCGGGTCTGGGGAGACGGCGATCGGTTGGACATGCGCGGGGGTGGCGGGTTAAAGTCACGAGAGGGCGTATCACGGAGAGAGGTTGGGTGTGGTCCGTAGGCGGTGCTGCGATCATGATAGTAGCGAGGTCGAGGTGGTGGAACCCAACGGCTGCGGCAATGGCGAGAAATGTGGCCGGCACGTGAGCAGTTAAAGCAGATGGGTCGGTTGTCCAAGGTCCGCCATTCTTCTGGGTTGCGGTAGCGTCGGGTAGATTCGGGGTATCGCGTCGGGAAGGGCGCAGCCGGAGCCGCAGCAGCTACCACCGGAACGGTGGGCTGGACAGATGGCTGTGCGGACGGCTGACCAGAGCTGAGGCTTACGCTCACATTAAGGCCCACGTTCGCGAATTCTTGGCGAACGACAGCTTGGATCAGTGCTATAGTAGCATCCGCCGGCTGAGGTGTGAATGCGACGGGGCCATTGCCTCCAGCTCTCTGCGAACGATCCTGGTCAAGTTTGGCTCATGGGACGGCTGCTGCAGTGTTGGCAGATCTTCGCACGAAGACGTAGCAACTGTGTTTGGCAAGCGGTCGAAGCGGGGAGCAATACGACGATGTTTAGCTTGCTCAAACCGCCGGCATACCTCGAGGACGGAGTCGACCGTCGTACAATCTTTGCAAAATAGAAGGTTAAAAGCATCGTCAGCAATGCCCTTTAAGATGTGGCCCACCTT
Organism: Amblyomma maculatum; assembly: GCF_055883805.1. Classification (NCBI taxonomy): domain Eukaryota; kingdom Metazoa; phylum Arthropoda; class Arachnida; order Ixodida; family Ixodidae; genus Amblyomma; species Amblyomma maculatum. The sequence goes on from NC_139344.1 coordinate 126,030,216, forward strand.
GTCACACTCGGGCATGGCGCTGTTCACTTTGCGGCATAGAGCTAGTACGTCTTGTATGTACGACAGATATGATTCGGTCGACGACTGGGCTCGCGATGCCAGGTCCTTTTTAGCGCCGAGCTTGCGTCCGATCGGCTTACCAAAGAGATCCCGAAGCTTCTCTTTGCACATGTCCCAGGATGTTAGATCTTCTTCGTGTGTCTCGAACCAGACGCGCGCCGTACCAGCCAGGTAGAAAATAACATTTGCAAGCATCAACGTTGCGTCCCATCGGTTGTGCTTACTGTCTCGCTCGTACCTAGCAAGCCAGTCTTCGACGTCGATGTCATCGGTGCCGCAAAAGGTTCCCGAATCACGAGGCTGCGCAACGACGACAGTGGGCGCTGGTTGTGCCGCTGTGGAGGTAGCTGGTAACTGCATAGTGCTAGCACCAAGTTGGCGGCCACTACGGAGATCCAGCTTGTGGTATTGGTGTCTTACCCAGCAGCTCCACCAAGATGTTACGAGGCACGTCGAGATGTTAGGAGGCGATGGTACGTCGTAGCCACAACAGTTCACCGTCAGGGACACACTCACAGGAGAACTAGACGTAGCTGCAGCGTCGTCTTTCTCCACTAGCTCAGCACTTCGTAATCGTCTCTTTATATATATATATATATATATATATATATATATATATATATATATATATATATATTATATATATATATTTGTGTGTGCGTCATTGAATAAAGGGGGTTCGTTCCATGCGTTTGGCTGTCATGGTTCACGTTCTTCAAGGATGGTTCACGCGTGCACTACAATTCAGAAATACCTCGCTCGCTCATATTTGTATACTTCCGTCCTGTGATCTTACTTAATTTCGTTCCAATACCGAAGCTCTCAGGCTTCCAAGTTCCAATAGCGCCGTGTGCATGAAAGAGGCGGTCGCTCCCACCGAAGATGTGATGCCATCGAGTCACCTGCTGTGTGATGTGCGTCCTTTCTTTCTTGGGCATTTTTCAACGGCCGTTTTGAGAGATGCAACATTAAACGTTGTCCTTGCTATAGACGACGCTTCGTATTTCCCTGATGCTTCCGCAGTCATCCGAGCCGCCAGGCCAATGATACTCTTGGGGCTCGCGAACCTCTTTTAACCGGCACGATATCAGTTTCTGATAGCTCGATCTGCAGTCCCAATTATGGAGTATTTCCCTCCGTCGCCACATTTCTAGTCTGTACCTATAGATGGTTCAAATATTTTATTATTCCCAGCCCAAACAGAAAGCTTACATCTGCTCACCTCCATCACACACTCATTGGTCATTCGCCAAAATCTTCACGTCACCGTGCTCGTACTACTGACTTTTTTCAAAATCCCTTTTTCTTTAAACAGCAAGTTAATACGAACTTCCCCACGAAATTGCAGCCATCATTTCCCCGTCCACCTTTGTACACAAAGACACATTGCACTTGTCATCATTAAAATACTTTACAGCCATATCAGTTAAACGCACGTTCTCCTTGTAATGCCACCAAAAGGAGGCCATTAAGGAAATAAAAACTGAACGAAATGAAATAAAAAAGCGGCTAAACTATCATGCTGTTCACGAGCCTCACATGACCTAAAGTTTGTTACATAGACTGGGCTCGGCTCTTGAAACCGGAACTGCAACAAGTACTCAAAAATTTTCAATTATACGTACGTTGCTTATTACTGCGTATAAGTGAATTCCACGTGCCGATTCATGTTTACTAATGTCTTCATCAGTTCGAAAATAAACACAAAAGCGAAATTCAGTGTCTGTACTCTTTAAATCATACGATGTTCATCGAAGCTGTACAGGCGACAGCGAACTAACAGGGCTAACGTGTTTCAGTGAAGACATTGTGCACCATTTCTGAAACCCTCCGTCATTTCCAATTTTCAGACGCAATGATTCTATTCGTCAGCACTCGGAAGCCGACCTCTACGACGAAATTTTTTTTAAATTTGCCACGCATTTTCCGCGCGCAACTCAGAGCACGTAGCTCCAGCCTCGCGCGTCGAAGCATCGCAGTGTTACCGAGCTGTCTTGTTGCGGCGAGGCCTCGTCTTGAGTGAACAGCGATGGGCTCGAAGATTCCCGATCTTCGAAGAGCAACGCCAAGCCGGTGCGTCCGTGATATTACCAATTTTGCTCAGGCCCCTGCAAGAACCGCTTTGTGGGTAACTGGTAGCTCCGCTGACTCACAAACTCCTGGGCGTCCATCGCCTGGACTAAGCTGCATCTCGGCCAGCGACTGTACAGAGGACACGGCGCATGCCTCCGACAAGCCATTGGCCGTTCATGATCCCGATGCAGACGCCAAGAAGACGTGCGAATGGTCGGGCGCGAACCAAGATAGTAAAAATGTCAGCCAAAGCGAAAACGTCGACACTTGGCTAGGCTCTCCATTCGCCACGGGCGGCACACCCATCATCGTGAAGACTCCTAGCCCACCACCGCGACGATCCCGGAGCCCATATTCAGCCCCGAGCCGCCACTCAATGACAGCGAGAGTGAGTTGGAGAACTTACTGGACTTGCCACTAGACGATGCTATCCTCCCCGTACCACTGGAATAAACGCAATAAAAGATAGGGGCTCCTAAGCGCTGTAGCTGCATAAACTGTCTTCTTGTCAGTAGGCGTTCTTTTTTTCTTTTTTTTGCTAACCTGTGCGAACTGTGTGTAAGTGTGTGCGCCATTTCGTGATGTGACTGTACTCACTGAAGTGCATCCGTGCTTCTCGAAGTTTCAATAAAATATGGCACTTATCTGTCCATTATTTTCTATAGGGACCGGACAGCTGAACGGGTGGCGCCGCCTCTCGGCGCATCGCTCAATCGCCGGAATGCGCCGGCCCCGGCCGGCGCATTGCCAGCGCATTGGAGGGTACTGTTTATCGTTGGTTTGTGTGGAAATTGGAAATCCTAAGGTTTATATGACGTTGTGCCTGAATATATCCTCAAAAGAACAGAAAGTTGGGCTAGTTAATTGTGTGAATATGTCCAGTGAAATGAAGTCTGGTCGAACAAGACTGGCGAAACGTGGTGCATTCTTGGCTCCACTGGCAGCTACGCAAACTCGTCGGACGTTTTTATGTCGATTCCTTTCTACGGGTTTCCACGGAAGCATGAGTGGCGGGTGACCTAAGCATGGTTCTTTGAAAGGCAAAGGCACGAATCTACGTATTTGGTTACTGTGTGGTCATGGAAAGCGCCGAATTTTTAAAATTCCGCTTGCTACCGGATGCTCTGTGCCTTCTGTTCCCCAGGGGTGACGGCACGAGAGTCTCAGAGCCAAAGCCGCACTCCATCATCTGTAGTCACTTTATTGACAATTGGAAATCGAAGTAACCCAACAGCGTAAGTTACAACGCTAGCATTTCTCCGCCTGTGTAAAAGAAAACCCCAGCACGGAAAAAGAAAAGGCAGCTCCACCATCGTAGTTCGGGCTGCGTTACGATCTTCAGTGATGGGCAGAGACAGTGTTTGTGCGGATACTTTCGCTGACATAGTCAAAGATAATTTACTTTTTTCTCGTAACAGAAAGAGCAGATAGGAGACATAAATAATTCCTATTGCCATGATCTTCTCATTTTTCCTCTTTTCGTTTGTCAACCAATAAAAATGTGCTGAGAGCTCTGCGTTGATACTCTTGGAATTTGTTAACATTTGTTTGTGGCATGTCCGTTTCGCCTAATAAAATCACTCATTTCACAGCTCAGTCAATACCGCATGGTCACAAAATCTGCCATCGGCTTCATATAAAAGTCGAACAAGAAAAAAAATACAATTTAATTTGTGGAAACGAGCATAAAGGTAGCATTTTTTTTAATTTCGAAGGCCGCGTGCAGCTTTTTTTTTTCGCATTCACGTTGCACCTGACACGGCTTTACGTATTTTCTCAGCAGTTTCCATTTCCTGGCCCGCCTAAATACATGTGTTTCTCATCGGCGCTTTAGTGAACGTGAGATTTCCTGATTGTGGCGTAGTATGACAAGACCGGTTTTCCTATCTCAGAAATTGCTTCTAGGTATGGCCAATGTAAACAGATTTAGCAGCAGTACGGCCCGCTGCAGTGACAAAGTTGTAAAAGGAATGGCTTTCAGTTATCCGGATTCTTTACGTGCAAATAGAAAGCTACATACAAGGTCGTGTCCCCTCACACTCATCAGGTATCGAGGTCAGCTAGGTATCGGCCCCCCAAGTTCGTGGTACGCAGAGAAAGTAGACCACCTTAGCGAACGAGCCATCAGAGGGATTCATTTAACAATTGAAATCTCTCTTAGCTGTCGGTGGCTTATCTTACAACACATCACACTGTGTTTTTTTTTTTTTCGATTGTATTTAACAGTTTGACAGTATTGGACTATTGCCTTCAGATGTTCAAGGCAGGTGCGGTCAATCGCATTGAATTCCTGCGCTGAGAAAACGCTAGCAGGAAATTTATTTTTTTTTCTTTTCACAACCTCCGCAGCATGTCGGGAGAAAGGCATGCATAGTATAATATTTTATAAGTTAATTATATGTAGCAGCTCCGACGTGTTCAACAAGAGCATTTCCGTATATGTAAAAATGATACTGAGGTGGTATTACTCATTTGACTTATATTATGATTAAGTTTTATGGTCTCAAGGCCGGGTTCAGTGAGCTATTGTAGCGTAATTGTGCAGGAAGTCCTGGAAGAATATGTGTGCTTGCTATTCCAACCATAAGTAGGATCCTACTTTTGTCTTGCTTGTTTATTTTTCTCCTTTTACAGCTTTCGGTGCAAGGTTGAAACTGGAATGTCATTTGCTATTATTCTGCTCTTAATCATTTGAGCCTAGCTATTACCAAAAAAGACAGGTGCAGCATCTTTTTCATTTTACAAGAACGCTGACCATTACAACTACCACTACTACACGGCTACACGGCTCGGCGGTATTTGATCTTCAGGCAGATTCCGACTAGACCTAATACAAGATAGACGCGCAGTGCAGGCGCAATTCCCGTCTTCGAAGTCGCCTTAACAAGTACCTAACGAAGGTGTTCCTACCGCATGGTGAAATCACGCGCGCGGCATTTTCGAGTATATAACAGAAATACCATGCGTCGGGCGGTTAAAAAAAAAAAAAAAAAACGCACGCCCTGCCGAGAACGGCCCTTTTCCTTTTCAAGATTTCCCCGTCAAAAAATACGCCTTGCGATTACTCAAAGCAGCTCAAAGCTCTCAAAACCACACCGCAAAACGACGGGTAGGGACAGGCTCAAAAACGCCTCGCAGAACTGAAACGACTGCGCCGCTCAGCTGCCTCGCCATTCCGCTGTTTCGGCACTCCGCCGCGGGCGGCGCTGTTCCACCGAGGCGACGGTGGCGCCATACAACGGGCGCCCGGTCCCTATAGCGAGAACACAAAAGCACCCGCGAAGAAAACTAATGAGGATCACGTTCCAATAAAAGAAACGGGACTGTATCACGGAACATAAAACATTAAAAAATATCGATCACAACATACGAGGAAGGCACAATGTTCTGGCATTAACCACAAGGTTCCAAGTTCAATCCTGGTCGTAGCTACCGCATTCGGACGGAAGCAGCAGTCAGAAATGTTCCTATACCGAATTCGGGGCACTCCGCTTCACCGTTCCTACAAGCCAAGGCTCAACAACCATTACAAATCTCTGAGTGAGCAACACGACACCATGAGAGATGGGGAAGTTCGAAGAGATAAAATTAACTCGCCAGAAGGTGAAGCACGATTAAAACGGCTGTTAACGTTTTAAGGGCGCGTGTGTGCTCTCGGCAAACAAAAAGTCCAGTATGCGCGAGCGGCAACTAAACCACATAATTCTGTTGTGAGCCGAAGGCAACTAACACGGCCGCTCGATCTCGGCCGTGGCACTAACACCCTTGTAGGTAACGTTTGACCTACGTTTCCTCACCCTCGGCGGCTCTCATCCTCCTGGCCTCCTTCCCACGGAGCTACTTCGGAAAGGGCGGGGTTGAGAGGGACTGTCGTAGCGCGCCCGGCCAGCGCGGAGGAACGACGCCGCGACGCCCGAGCGCGCGGATGCTTCCACGACCGAGGAAGAACATTGGGAGCTCCCATTTAACAGCTTGTGCCTGGGTATTTCGTTCTTTCCTTCCATGGATGTGGCCAGAGCTAGCGGCATGAATTTCAGCTCTGAGAGCAGAGCGCGAGCACTTGTTAGAAACTCCCACATCGTATTTACCGCATATATTGGCGTGCTATAGCATTCAGAGCCTCGCCCACTGATTTTGCCGACTACTATCTGATGGCTGCTTGACCTGAAATACAATAAACTAAAATGAAACACATCAAGGTCGTTAGCGGGTTTCAGCACACCGCACTAGCGCGAACTGACCCGCTTCGCTAGCCACTGCTTTTGACCAGTGCGCCATCACATCTCTCGTGTCTGACAGCCAGTTGTTATGTTGTTGCAGTTGTTGTTCTCCTCTAAATTGAGGCGCATACCCACACAGGGGGATCGGCCAAAAATTGGGGTGCAGAGATATTTGTTCTTGAGATGTGGAATTATATCGACAAAACATGATTGCTAGGAAACAGAGAAGGTAATTGAAATATGAAGCCCTCATTGCGCTGTGCTTTGCATGAAGTCTTCTTCAACTTCTATCCTTGCGTAATGGATCCAGAACACACCGCCATCGCGTTGCCCTCTTATGCCGCGTTAGGCCCGTTTCACCAAGCTGCAACTCCAGCAAAAATTTTCGGTGCAGTCGGTGACGCCGCAGTGCGATTTTTCGCACAGCGCTTTCACATACAGCGAACCCGCGAGAGAATTCGGTGAGAAATACTGTCAGGGTTGTTTGATGCTTTGTAGAAAACGCGTACGCAGAGCGTGTTTGATTTATATACTCTGATGTACTTTTAGATTAAGCGATAATTCATAAGTACTTACGAAAACGGGCAGTCGTTTAGCATACAAAAAGTGCGTTGCAATGCTGCGTCGAAATAAACCACTCGGACGTGAAAATTGTGCCGGCTGCCTAGGCGCTGATATATTTCTGCACTGCCACGGCCGGCCTCAAGGGATAACGCGCGCTTTCCTTCAAGACGGGACATGGCCCTGCCGCGCCATATGCTCGTTTAGACATCACATGACGTCGCTACACTCCTCGGCTCCTCATTCGTCAGTCGCAGGACGGTCGCACCGACGCTGTTCTCAGCCTCTGCGGCTAAAGCGAAGCTCGATCTTCGGCTAGATCGACGAGAATCGCAGTGTCGCGGGGCGAAATTCGCACCATGTGAAAATGGCCTTACGCGTCCAAATTATTTTGCACTGAACTGGCACTCACGATTCCGCCGATCTCTGAAGCCGGGTGGACCTTGAAAAATGAGCCTTTACCGAACCCGAAACCAAAATGAAGAAGTTCTCGAGCACTTATTCGCAGTTTTCCTCCCGCACAAACCGTCCGCATTTTTTTTATGCGCAATGAACAAAGTGCGCGGTGCAAGCAACATCTCCAATCGTCTTTAAATCTTCCTTATCCGAATACACCATTCCGGGAAGAAACGCCAACAGTTTTCCATTGCGTCAAGAGTAGTGCCGCCCACGTCTTCGCGCTTATTCATGGAAGCTAGGTACAAAAATTAAAGAGTACTGCAGAATCTGCATTGGAGTAATGCGAAAGCACGGATGCTGCTGTTGGTTGCTTCTAGTTGCTTAATTCATTTCTTGGTTGCCGATTTTAGTCTGGTACTTTCAAATTGCGCGCCAGTCCCTTCCTAGGCTCCTTTTCGGCTCTACTTCCGGTTGCGTGACGTCGCATCCTCTACCTCACATTAATTCACTTCTTGTTTACCCAGTTTAGTATTTGGCACTTTCAAATTGCGCGCTAATCCCTTCCTATGCCATTTTTTTGGCTCTATTTCCGGTTGTGTGACGTCACATCATTTACGTCATATCCTCACAGCAGCCCTTGCTCTCTTTCCGCTTTTACTCCCACCTTCCTCCCTTACCTTATGGCGCGGTGCAGGTGTCCATACTGGCAGATACTGCGCCTTTCCTTTCCTGTTAACCAGTTATTCTAATTAATTACCTAATTAATTTATTGGTGTAATTATTTTTTCGGACACAACATTACGTCACCCTCTATCGATTGACACCACTCATTAACCTTTCACCATCATCATCATCAGCAGCAGCAGCCTGACTATACCCACTGCAGCGCGAAGGACTCTCCCATATTTCTCCAATTAACCCGGTTCTGTGCTAGCTGCATCCACGTGACCCCTGCGAACTTCTTAACCTCATCCGCCCACCTAACTTTCTGCCGCCCTCTGCTACGCTTTCTTTCCCTTGGAATCCAGTTTGTTACCCTAAGCGACCATCGGTTATCTTCTCTTCGCACTACATATCCCGCCCATGTCCATTTCTTCTTAATTTCCGCTAGAATATCGGTAACTTGAGTTATTTCTCTGACCCACTCTGCACACTTCCTATCTCTTAAAGGGCCATTGTCCAGGGTATGACGTTTTAAGCAAATGAGCTCAATGCTTCTATCGTGTACCGGAGATAGTCTGTGCAAAATGCTACAGTGACACCCGCGCCGCAAAGCAACGAAAATGCAAATCAAAGCTCTCTCACGCTCTCCTTCGGGAAGCCAGCTTCCCCGTTCCCTGCGCTGGCCCGTCGAGCCGCAGCTATGACGTATTTGTCGATAACCACGTCCATTGGTCCGTCTCGCTGACTGACTGGAGAAGGATGGGCGTACACCACTAATTGTGTCTACCGCTCGCTGCTGCACGCTTTCCTTCGCCCGTTTCGTTTTCGCGCACGCGGAGGATATCACCATCACCATCGCCCTGCTCCGAGTCCGTTCTGTGTTCTGCGCCGTTTCTACAGCCTTCCCTTCTTTCGCGCAACCTACCGCACACGCAGCTTCCCGCTCATCTGCAGTTCACGTTCATGACGTACGCGAGTGACGTTCTCGACAAGACGCCCCACCTCCCGCCAAACACGGAGGAGGAACGGGAATTTGGCTTACGGAGGCTAGACGACCGGGCAGGAGAGTGAAAACCTCTGAGATGGAATGGAAGGAGAGGGAAGCGCAAAATCGGTTGACTGCGGTGGCTGTAACTTAACAAAAACTTTTTGCGGCCTTGCGTTGTGGGGGACGAAGCCACATAGCCATCGCGGAAAAAAAAAATTCGACCGGAGGGTGGACAATGGGCCTTTAATGTTACTTCTACCATTTTTCGTTCCATAGCCCTCTCGGTTGTCCTCAACTTAAGTAGAACCCTCTTGGTTAGCCTCCATGTTTCAGCCCCATGGTGAGAACAGGTAAGATGCAACTGTTGTATACTTTCCTCTTGAGCGATACCGGTAAGCTGCTTGTCATACTCTGCGAATGCTTGCCAAATGCGCTCCATCCCAATCTTAAAAAAAACAGCGCGAACAAACGGGGACGACAGGAAGAAACAACAGGAACAAGCGCTGACTCTCTTGTTCGCGCTGTTTTTTTGGATGATGTATCACCAACTCGCCCGCTTAACTATCCTGTTGAATCCCAATCTTATTCTCCTTATTTCCCTTTCATGGTCCGCATCTCTTGTTACTACCGTTCCTGACCTGAGTAGACATATTAGCATACTACTTCCAGTGCTTCGCTACCTAACGTAAACTGATGTTCCTTCCCGAGGCTGTTGAACAGTACCTTAGTCTTCTGCATATTGATTTTCAAGCTTACCTCTTTACTTTTCCTATCTAGGTCATCAATCATTATTTGCAGTTCATCCCCTGAGTTACTCAGCAAGGCAATGTCATCAGCAAATCGCCGATTACCGAGGTATTCTCCATCTACCCTTATCCCTAACTGCTCCCATTCCAAGTCTCTAATTAACTAAAGTTACCTTACGAACTTTTTGAACGAACTTTTCATTAACCTCTACCACTTCTAAATTACTCACAACTTCTGCGGACACGATTTTGCAGGCACGTTCTGCGGACACGTTCTGTGGACACGGTCTGCGGACACGGCCTACGGACATGGTGTGAAGACAGAAATCTATGAACATAGCGAAGTAATGCTTTCGCATTAATAAATGCGGCTTTTTCACCTTTACCGGAATACTTCAGGCAGACACACCAAATTGACTGCAAAGACATTATTCACGAGAGCCGAGAAAAACTCTCGACTGTGTGTCGCCGTCATTTACAATCATTTGCCGTTAAAGTGGCTTCCTCTACATTGAGAAGTCAGGTAAAGTGCTGCTGATGCTGCTGTGTGCCAGAGGATCAGGGTAAGGCGAGAATTACTCGTTCTGTCTCGTAACAGCAGGCGGCGTGTTCGCCTCTCGCGAGAGGGGGAGCGTCATCGCGGTGACACCATAATGCTGAGAAGTTGCGCCGCTGTTCCGGCGGTCGCCACGTTCTCTAGAGTCTAACGGGCTGCTTGATGATTATCAACTACGGAAGACAGGCTGTTGAGCTAATGCATGTATGCGAGCCCAGCGAACAGTGCTCCCGAGGTTTTGCGCGCGTTCGAAATGCATAGGACGAAGGGTAACCCCTTTAGCAGGTTTCGAGATTGTACAAAACTGGGCTTGGCCTGCAAAGGACGCAGTGATATGTGCGGATCCTTTCTCTAGCCCACATCCCTGAAGAAAGCCGGATGCCAGGTCGTGGGTAGCTTGTACCCATTTTGAGGCGTTACGCCTGCTTTTCGAGCCGACTGCATTGCGGTAATTTTCAACTTAAAGTGATATTGACAGATACTGCGCCTTTCCTTTCTTATAGACCAGTTTACAGTAAAAGCGAAACCTTTACTACGCTTCGTATAGCAGGCGTGAGACTAAATTTGCCCTTCAAATGACATTGACCTAATTATGGGTATTCACGATTTCGTGATGCTCACCCAATTGTACGCTGCACGTTCTATCACATCTTCATCTCTACCACTAGGTTCAAGCCATGCCTAAGCCCCCACAATGTTTTACGGGTGGATCAAATGCCACGAGCGCAGTTCAGCACCAGTTACATCAGCGAAAAAAAATAAGCTGGTCCACCGTGCATTGGACGTAAGAAAACGATATCTGTTTAGACAGTTGACCAAAGAAAAAGAGCGATTTCGCTAGACGACAGGAAGTGCTGGGATTCGTTATACACATCGTATCAAACCAACAGCGTACACGGTAACTCGTCAAAAGAGGGGCAGAGCAGCAACGCGGTATTCTTAACCCACAAAAGCAGAAACGGCCGCGCGACTCGAAGCCCAGGAAGAAATCGCGCATATGTATGTATGTATGTATGTATGTATGTATGTATGTATGTATGTATGTATGTATGTATGTATGTATGTATGTATGTATGTATGTATGTATGTATGTATGTATGTATGTATGTATGTATGTATGTATGTATGTATGTATGTATGTATGTATGTATGTATGTATGTATGTATGTATGTATGTATGTATGTACAACTTTATTAAGGAGCCGGCAAACGACGGGTGAAAGCTTCGTGATGCTGGCCAAGCGTCGACCCGTGGTTATGCCCTACTTTGCACTACCTCATTTGGCCCGTTCGTGGTGGGTTGGGAGGCTTGTGCTTTTCGAGCGCATGCCGGGCCTGCTGCACGGCCGTTAGTTAAATGTCCTTGAAGTTGAAAGTTTATTTTTGAATCAAAAAACAACGTACAAGAATATACAGCGAGAGGTCCCATGGTACAAGACCGCAGGTGGGACCTCCCATGGTAATAGATTTCGATAGGCAACATAAAGAATAATATTATTGTAAGAAAATTTAAGAAGCATCACTGAAAATAAATAACGAAATACATAGTAAAGAGTGCATTGCCGACAGATTTAGATACAAAAACAGAATACAGAAAAAAGTCCAAAAAAATTCCGCGACACAAAAGATAAATAAATCACAAATTAAGAAGAAAATTTTTAACTTCAACTTGAATAAAGAAAGTGTATTAGTTTGCTTAATGTCGAAATTCAATAAATTCCAAAATAATATGGACGAAAATTGAAGGCCTTGTTTCCCGTAGTTAGTACTGACCTTAGGTAGTAGAAAATTATTACGTAGAGCGAACCGTGTAACGCTGTTGTTTTTGATCATGCCGGGAGGAAAAATGCTAAATGGCAGCTGATGGTGAAGAAGCTTAAAGAATAGAATACCGATATTATAAAGATAAAGAGCCGAGAGGGGTAAGATATTTATATTTATGAACAAAATGTGTGACGGTGACATTCGAGTGGAGGAGGTTATGATGCGTATGGCTTGCTTTTGCAGTTTTATTAATGGCCAAAGATGAACATGATAGGCGTTACCCCAGGATGAAATGCCGTTGTTTAGGTGGCTGTGGACGAAAACGTAGTAAAGTGATAGTAACGTGTGGATTGGGAAAAAGGATCAGGCTTTGATTAGTGCGCGTAACCCAAATGAAATTTTCTTGCAAGTTTCCTTGTCTGTATTTTGCACAGCACTTTAAAGTTCCGGCGGGTATGTCCTGTATGTAGCTTCGGTCGTGTACCTGGTACAGTCCCACATGATGTGCCAAATTGGTCCGCCGGACTCACTTGACCTACACTGCACATATCACTCGTGTAGATGTCTGGGTGGAGGACGTGTAGCACTGCCGGGGCTAGGAGTGACCCGGTTTGCATTTGCCTTAGGATGACCGCCTCCTCCCGACTAAGTGCCGGGTGAGGCGGCAGCATTGTCCGTCGAGCTAGGCGGTAAAATTTAGTCACTTCCTCGTAATTGGTCATTCAGTCTTTTATTTCGAACCACCACTCGGAACGCGGAAGGTAAGCGCTCGCGCCGCCGATTGGACCGTCTCGTTGTGATTCGGTGAGGATACACAATCTCCCGCGTGCGCCAGGAACCATTTGATGCGGATAGTGTTGCCGCGGTCTTGGAGCTGGAGCTTATTGATGAGAGATTTAGCTTACCGGAGACATATTACGTCTCCCGGAGACGTACAGACGTAGACGTATCGGACGCCTACTGCGCATGCGTGAAAATTGATGTAGACGTATTCGGCTGACACCGGGCAAAACACGTTTTAGCTGTACGTATCGCCCATACGTAAGACGTATCGCTAGACGTACATGCAGATGATGATGATGGCTATCCAATAAAAAAAAGATAGAAGTTATTTGTAATAAATACTTCAAATAATGTCACAAAAATGTCACATGCAGATCCCCCGAAGTCATCATGTTGACGTGTTAGCTGTGTTTCGAATAATTATTAATTTGAGCTCACTTTTAACCACTTTGCCACCTGCAGCAAGCCTGAACAATCCAAGCCTAGTTGCATTAAATCCGTTTGTTTTGGTGCTCGCATGGAGGAAGGAAACAACTGCTCGTGTTTGCTGGTGTTCGGTCGTGTGCTAGAATTTGCTCCTGCTATCGGTGCAACCTGCCCACGTTACGTTACATCATGCCGACAGCATCCTTCACCCTTCACGACAGGCAGCTTTTAAGCACCCTATCATGGGATGAAATTGAAGACATGCATAGATTTCAACGGGAGCGCGATATTCCAAAGCCTCGAAGGAACTTACGTGAGCGTGGTACCCTTCAACATCGGCGCCAACAACAACACAGTGTTCAACAGGATTTTTAGATTCTAGAAAGAGGATTTCGGAGAGCTGCAGTTAGGCCTCCTAATTCCAAATGAGGTCATCAGTGCGCAGCGTGTCAGAGTCTCTGGCTCCGAGGCACCTTGGCACAGCTCGACTTTTACTTCGGTCATCTACTCTACGATATGACAAGTGGCTTGATCTGCAAGCTCTTCAGCGATTCTCCGAGGTAAGTAGCGCATGGTGTGGTGGCAGTGGTGGCTTGACGGTTACAAGCCAAATTATTGATAGCAGTGCTTTCTGTGTCAAATAAATATGCCCGCCGAAACATGTAAAGCAAAGCTGACTGGCTGTGGCGTTTCAGTGGTCATCTTTGAATGCGAATTAGCGCTAATCCTGAGGTTCAGAGCTTATCAAAACAGTCTAACACTTGTGCGACCGCTTATAGCGCTTTCAAGCGGATTTAAAGCGATAAATTCCTTGTGAGAAGCGGGGCGGGATGTCGTATCATTCCGCGTGCACATTGCTACGCACTCTCGCGCTACTCATTGCACATCATCCCCATCAGCTTCCATGTGTGCATGAACGCTACCGAGCCTTCTACTCGATATAACTACGTCAAAATCCTACCATTTTGTAGTCGAAAGGCACCAGCGCTCATGCTCCTAGGGATGATGGCATGGGGCCAATGCTCTCTGGCGCGTAACCGCGTTGTGTCGTTTCTAGCAGGCGAGCAGTTTTGGCTACTGTAAAACATAATATACATTAACGATTGCAGTTGACTCGTGCCCAGTCACCGAACGTCTGCTGTAATCATTTTTTTTTTTTTTTACGTCAATTAACTTAGGCAAACTTGTGCAAAGGCATATATATATACCCCTGCTCTCCAACTCGGTTGTAGAGCTTTGGAAAGGTGCTCTCTTGTCAACATCGAATTTAGTGAAACTGTTTAACGTCCCGAATGCAACCAGTGCTATGCTGCTTTTCGATCTTGCCTACTAGCACAGCATAAGGTCATCAACATAAACACTAGCATACTTACAAGTCAATATTTTTTTTTTATTAAATTAGGGAAGTCCACGGAAACACAAACTGAGAAATACGCAAAAGGTTGTTATAAGCACAAGTTATTTTTTAATTTGCTTCATGTGTTAGAAATACTCAACACAGAAATTTCATAAAATTTTATGCAATAATTTAAACAATGTAAGCAATTTTGGATTTTACCCTTATCGATATGAAAATCTATATTTGACCCTACTTTGACTGAATGAAATTTTTTTCAGAGTCGTTTCTAGTCTCTTCGTGAAAATAATACCTGTAAATGATCATACTGTGAATACAGCTGATGAAGAGTTGTAATATTCATTGTCACACAATCAGCAGCACTGATTTGCTCTAAAGTGAGCAAATAAATGCTTAGTAGGCTTCTGCTTCAAGCAAAGGTGTGAGGCTATTTTCTATTGGTAGAAATTAGTTGGAATGTGTTTAATGAAGAGCTATTTTAATTCAGTGCACCATTGTATTGCCGGGGAATGGTAGATGCACATAGGATGCAAAGCGACAAGACAGCGGCAAATATTGTCGTTTCTTGCCAGTTTCGGCTATTTGCTTATGTTGCTAAATGCAGAAAGCCGCTGCCAACAGGCTAAACTAAATGTAGTCTTTTATAAGTTATTTTGCGAGCTTTATGCACAAACTGCTTCGTCTGCTGCAGGCCTATGTTCCCAGTGTTTTTATCTTCTGGCTTCAGATTTTCCTGTGATCTCTTCGTATCCTAGACAGTGATAAGGAAGTAGCTATGGAGAAGCAATAATTGAATTTACACTCGCAGTAGTCCACCCTATCATGATAAAGCTGAGAAAGAAAGCTGTCAAGAATAAAATACATTTGGCTCATTTCCATCTGCACATCAGTAGAATCTGGCTCATTTTTGATTTGGCACATGATTTCTGTGAAATTCCTGGTCTTTATTTACATCCTTACTGTCTCAAACCGTTTGCAAAAGTGAGATGTATATATGATCTTTCAATTACAAAAAAAAAAAAAAAAGAAGAAGAAGAAAATAACTAATGTAGTTTCTGAATTTCGCTTGCTTTGAAAAAAAAAAAAAAAATCAAGTGTCGGCGATAGTGTTGAAAAAATCCGGGAGCACTGCGGAATCTACACTGCAGAAATGTGAAAATCTAAGCGTTGCTGGTGCACACGATGCATCACGTTTGCTCTCATCATTATGAATTAAATGCACCGTCATTATCATTGCTAATGTCATCACTGCTAATTCCAACTTCATTGTCATCGCTACTGTAGACAAGGAGAATTTTGATGTGTGTTTCACGATCCCGAGCATTGCACAGTTGGCTAAAGCGCTCGGATGGGGATGCGAGGGATAGAGGTTCGGCTCTCAGCGGAAACAGGATTTCAATTTTTTCTGATAGCATCATCATGACGTCATTTGATTGACAGCTATAGTGTGACGAAACAAACGAATGCCGACAGTATGAGCCATTAAAGATTTTCACCTTAAAATTGATGGGCCTGTACGAGGTAACGCTAGTGAACTCTTCCAAAAACAATGCAATAAGTATTATGCTACGGCACAGTAAAGAAGGTGCACACTGAAAGATTATTTTCTCATGACCACTTTATAGGGACTCTATAAGCGATCGTTGTTTGCAGCCGCTTCAATTTTTCCTCCTCAGGCGGTGCATGCAAAGGAAGGCCCCCGTGCTCAACTGCTGGGGTTTCATCATGGCACAGCAAGGCAAATTTGTCGACCGTCTGTGGCTCAGGAGGAGGACTTCTCTGGGCACAGGTGGAGCCTGTGCAGAAATATCAGGCACTAATGTGTACCAATGCCATAGTCTGCCAGTGGGCCATTTAAAGGCAGGCGTCACGATGCAGGTAAGCCTGTTCAGTCATGTCTTCATTGCAGTAACTAGCTGTAATATGTTTTTCATATTCAGGGGAATGCATTTCCAAATTAAAGCCTAACATCTCTGCTGCGAAAATTCCACAAGTACTTTTATATTTTTTGAGTTGGTTTTTGGGAAAGGGTACTCAATGACCCACCTCATGAAAAACAGCTTTTCATCTGTAAAGAAACGTGACACTTAAGTATGTGATGCAAGATTGTGTTAGCATGTGGCATTTTATAAATTTGTAGGAAAAAATTGTATCTAAAAACTTGCAACTGTAATTACATCTCATTATACAAAAAGAACAGAGGCACCTGTGTAGACCCACATTGGTTATATTTTTAATTTTTGCTATCTTTTAGGGATCCTCAAGGAGACGGTGCACTTTGAGAACCTGCGGAAGATCACCATGGGTCATAAATATGTGATCTATAGTGATGCAGCCTACCCCCGATGGCCTCTACTCTACAAGCTGTTTGGAGGTGCCGTACTGCAGCCTCATCATGTTGCCTTCAACAAGGCAATCAGCAGCGTTAGGAAAGCTGTAGAGGAAGGGTTTGGCAGCGTAGCACGGGATTTTGCTTTTATTGACTATTTCAAGAACCAAACTTTGAGATGGTAACAGGTAGGGCGCATGTATAAAGTTGCGCAATGAACTGCCGAACATCTTTGTACAGCTGTCATGTGTCTATGTACTTTGTCTTGTGTCTGCCTCAGTTAGTACCTTGTGCCTTTTCAGACATAAGTGTCGGCCTACGTCCTGCGGTCAAAAAATTTGGAACATTTTTTTTTTTTTTTTTTTTAGGCTGCCTTTCTCAGTAAAATATAGACAAGCATGGCAAGCAGTGACCTTCATAGTTGAGGCATTTGTCAACAGTCGCAGAATTCATCTCTGTATTCCTTACAGCAATAATTGCAGCATGCAGTGGTGCATATCTTGTAAATAGGGTAAGTGCACTAGGAAACTTGGACATCAGAAACAAGTGGACAGGAGGCTTGCAGACTCACAACTGGATTTACTAAGTAAAGATGACACATATAAAGTGCACAAAACCGCATGCTCAACGCTATACTTTTGCTTGCTGTATATGTGTCCTCTTTCGGTTAGTAAAATACAGTTGTGAGCCTATGTACGTCCATGTCCACTTCTGTTTCTGTTGTCCGTGTTTTCTAGAACAGTTACTCCATTTCCAAGATGAGCATCACTGAATGCAACAATGCTGCCCAAAGATTTATGCTGTTCATTTGTTGACGCTGTTATGCCGAGATGCAGCTTTATGAATTTTTTTTATATGCGAGATGCAGCAATATTTATCTCGATTGATTGCAGCAGTGCATGACTACTTTCTCGTTGTTTTCGTCTCACAGTGTTCAACATGACATGGTGTGTGCGTGGTGGCGTTTAGGGTGGCGTGTGATAGTGTTCGTGTTCAAATGCAGGGGTTTTTGCCTGAGTGTTGTGTGCAGCGATATGACAGCTTCGGTTTGCCATCTCGCTACTTGGCGAACTGAAAGGACGCAATGACTGGTTCGGCGTTGTCTCCCATGCTCCTTTGACTGCGTGACCGTCTACCGGTGAACAACCGACAGCTGCGCTCCGGACCAACGGCTTCACTTGTTCCCAACGCTAACTTCGAACTGTTAGTGGCACGAGATGCTTGTGACCACAAATATGTACTAGACCACCAGTCTGAACGCTGTACTTGAGTTGTGCTGCGTGGGCCGTCTCTAGTGTTTCACCCGAACGGTTGTGTGTGCATTTGTGTATTGTCTAGATTAAGGAAAGGTGGCATCTGAGTTATAAAAGTGTCTGTATGTGTGAAGTGCCATCTGCTTTGGCAAACCACCACAGCTTGTCTTTGTCAGGCTGTCTGACGGCTTCAGTGAGAACCTGTGCTACCAGATGCAAAAAGTGATGATGCCATTTTATGGTTTTTCACTTCATGCCGCTAATTCACAGCTCATATATTCATTGATCGCATGTGCTGCTAGAGTCATTATTCAGAGTTTTCTGTACACTACTGAATTAATTGTACTCTCATTGAGCTGTCATGTTGTCATCATGCCCGAGACGCTTTGCATTGTAGCCCCATCCAGTAGTGCAGCCAGAGCTAGAGTTTTACCATAGTTGGCATCAACGAATGCCGCAGATGCCCTCTCCCTCTGTTTCCGCACTCTTTTTTTTTTTTTCATAAACTAAAGTCGCCTTTGAATCTCCTAGATTTTAACCTTGCAAAACTGTGTCTAGTCAGGCCAAAGCTATCACACATATCTTTCTTTTCTTTTTTTTTGCAGCTGTGGGTTTCGTGGACCCTGAAAATCACTTCGTGAGCCCTTATTTGAGAAACACTGACCTATGATATGCTTTTAGCAATTACCACTATGTGACGGGACATTTTGAATTTCTTTTGGTGAAGTGGTGACCACAGGCCACTAACAGTGTTTTCAACGTTGTAGCTGAGGCTCACTTGAGAGAGGTTGTGCACATATTTTTTTTTTCGAGTCATTGCATATGTTTACAATTCTAACAATGCAAATATTTCTTAAAATATGCAATTTAAAATTAGTGTAATGCCCTTTGCAGATAATTTTGGACCTGTATTTGCGAAACTGTAGCCTTAGCTACTTATGCACCATAAAATGCAAGAACAGAAACACACCGACAGCATTTGTGTTGCAAAAATGTATTTGGGATTTATTTGGCAAAGTGAACATGGTCGAGAGAGTTTTGGAGAAAATAAACTGGTGCTATCTGCAATGTGATAAGTGCCAACATAAATAACTTTCATTCTTTCATCAGCACAATCAGCATCTTGTCAACTGATTGCCAAGATTTCACCAGCTGATCTTCACATGTCCATCTTCACACGGGGCAGTGTTCTTCACCATGTGCTGCATAAAAAATCTGTGTTGTATTCTTCTACCTTCCTGGAATGAAAAGGTGCGGTGTTCACAGAAATTACTGTAAAATTAAAGCTGTTATGAGAAAGCTGGAGGTTGTTTAATATTGCTCTCCAGCTGGTATTGCAGTGAATAACTACGCACATGATTATTCATGAAATGTCTGGGCATATGGCATACCCCTATATCATGGCACAGAAGTGCAGCAGTCTCCTCTTGTGAATGCACCTATCGGGGGTGGAATTGCCGCTCCATTTGCTCCATTCTGCTCCCAAACTGCTTTTCCTGCTCTATCCTGCTCCAAAACTGCTCCAAACTGGCTGTTTTAATGTTCTACCATCAAATTTAGTGCAACACGCAAACAATGTCTTTGCACCAGTGGCAAAGATATAACGCATCTAGCACTGGGCTTAATACAAACGAAATTTTTGTAAGGGAAGGAAGCATTTGGCATAATAAATATTTGTTTGCAAGTAAATTTAATATGAGTCACTGGCGATTGGAGATAATTGCAAAAAAAAATGCACTGTGCATGTGCCGTAGCACCTCCTCTCAGCCTTTTGAATCGCCGGTGAAGGGAGAAGCAAGAGCAGCAAGCGAAGCAGATCGGCGCAAACTACTGTGAGTCGTTCGGAAGGAAACTTGTCCGACTGGAAAAACCACATGAGTTATTCTAATGGTTGTGGTCTAAGAACAAGCAGGCACTTATCGAGCCTCTTTTTCAGTAACAAGCTTGTCGGGCCTACGGCAGACAAAATCATACTTGAATCGTTATGGGTTGGTACTCCAAAGATGTCACTCACTAGGAAGCGTCTCAAGAGTGTTGGAAAGCCATACAGGGCCTATTGCCAAGATTTAAAAAATGAGCCCCGGCATTGCTCAAGCAAAGAATGATAAAACTATTGGAAGGAGGTAGTGAAGTAAAAATGCTGAAGAATGAAAAGGCTACCCTTCAGTGCCATCTACATTTCCTGAAGGCACTACTGACCACTGCTCAGGAATTTATCAGCACAGGCATAGGATCAAAAAGGGATATGCACAAGATAGAGAGCAGAAATGTCATGTCCATTAATCTGAGCTCCAAATTAGTGGCATTGCTTGAGTGCATTGAAGTGGTAAACTCGACATTTGAATCTGTCAAGTCAGAATAGGCAACTGCGTTAGGTCAAGGTCACACTAGGTGTTCAGTTATAAAGCACACCAGCAAGCATTTTGTTTGCTGCTAGTCTGTTCCAAGTTGTTGGCCGTTGTCTTGTCAGAAATGAGTGCGAAGTTGGACAGGCATTGAACTTGCATAAAAAGGAAGAGCTCATCTTTTTCTGTCAAAGAAAAAAACAATTACTACAATTATCAGAGGCATTTGACCTTAGGAACCTGCTCCAAAACTCTTGTCTCGCTGCTCCCAAAGCTGCTTCAAAATGCTTGAGCCTGCTTCCACCCCTGACCTATGTATCAGACCCATTGATGACTGTCTTTAGTGGTAATGGCACATACCCACGGCGGGGAATAGGCCATGGTATATAGCAAGTACAAAAGGTTCATGGACAAGCAATTGAGTATTTTGATAACTACGAATCTTAAACTAGAATTTCATGAAAAAAAAAAGAAAGGAAAAGAAAAGGCAGTGAATTCTCATTGTAGCAATCTACCTGGTGTGATTATATAGCTGTGAACAGAATTGCACACAGGTTGTAGGGTATAACCCTTGGCACTTGCCCCGAAGGAGAGGAGAATAAACACAAATAGCATGCCTGAGTAATCACCATTTGAACGATCTAACAATCACTAACAGTGTTTCACAAGGAAGCCTGCTTTGGCCACTGTTGCTAAAGTGTTCATCAAAGACATTGCCCACATCGACATATCCATTAAATTTGTCGTACATATATAGGGTGGATCTGGTACATATGATATGGGCGTGTCCAGAAATCTAAAATATAAATCGAGAGACAAAAAATAATTTTTGGAAACTACTGTCGAGCTCACGCCCTGAAACTCTGCTAGGTCTAATCCGACTAGCTGACGTCGCCCATGTCCAAGGACTCCAGGCTGTCATCTTTGCGGATAAGTTGACACCTATCTTGCGCCTGTTGGATATTTATTAGTTTTGCCACCACCACATGCAGATGACTGTTCTATTATGACCGGCACAGATGCAGACACGTTGACAAAGCAAAGCAAAGCCTTCCTGTTAACATTATTGTTGTGGCTTCAATCAAACAAACTTAATATAAATTGTTCAAAGACAACGCTAATTATTTTCCCAGAAAGAAATTTTCTTTTTAATCGTGCTGTCAGCAATGAGAGTTGGAACATTACAATTGTAGGCTCGCAGAGAATACTAAGTGTCACGTTCAACAGCAATCTATACTAGGACTTGCCTGTTGCTGGCATATGCAAAAGATTTTCCATGGTATTTGATGTTATTTTATGTCAGTGAACGCTCCTTCTGATGCACATTGAAAACAAATTGAATCATTTTTTCACATCAACCAATGCATTAAGACCACAGTGGAGGGTGGAGTAAACAATAATATAATTTTGCCATCCTTTTCTTGAGGATAAATAAAATTCACCAAATGGGTAATTGCGGTAGAAATGTCTCTATAAAATATTACTTCTGAGCTTTTGCGTTGATTATGCACATTATGCTCTTAGGTCATGGTGCAATGACCTAAGAGCTGGAAATGCATCACGCGTCCAGGCAAACATCACACAAAAGTGTGAAGCCGCAAAAAGAAAAAGCATGTGGGAACTTCCCATGCTTTGCCCGATGATGAATACATTCTGGAGAGGGATGCCTGAGGGCACACCGCACAGGAAGATACGGTGGCTGTTTGGGAGAAGGGACATGGCCATAAAACCATTACACTGATCCATTAGGAGTTGAGTTCTACAGATGCTGTTTTGATCCGCTGTATGTGACATCAGACATGCCCTGTGTTTTTCTGGCAGACAGACTCCTTGTTCGACTATTGCAACGCTATCGAAGTGAAAATGGAAGTTTCTATGTCTCCTCGCCTGTTCCCAAGGTATGACTGCAGGAACATTGCTTACCAATACTGTTTGATTGACTGGCTGATTGACCCAGAGAGGTGTGCCATGTTTTATTGGCCAAAGTTCTGTGAGAGGGCTGGATTGATTGTTTAAAGGCTTCTTGTGGAGTAAAAAAATACCGGCCCTGGGCAAGAGGCTCAATAGTCTATCATTGCTATGAACTTGCTTTCGACCTTTTGCTGTTAAGACCTTTGAAGTATGTACATAAGTCTGCAGAAGTGCAATCAAATTTCATTGTTTTTGTTCTCTCATCTTCGAAACGTCATTCTTCTCTCAAACCGAAGACTCAGTCATGCCACCAAATGGAGTGTAGGTTCAAAACAGTGAGACAAGCATAACAATACACAAAGCATTGCGATGGTCTCGTGAGTGTGCACCATGAACATGAAAATTTGTGAATAATTTGTTTTCCTACTCGTTTATTTCATTTATCGCTGCTTTCATAGACCATTGCATTTTGTATAATGCACTGTTGCTGCTGCTGGTCCGTGCATAGATTTGGCATGAATGCAAAAGCTAACAACTAGGTTCTAGTGCAGTTGTACTAAGCAGTCTTGAGTTTTAAACTATAGTAAGTTGCTAAGGCATTGAGATAAATAAAACTTTTTACAAATTGGTGCTGCTCAAAATAACGTAAATATGTCCTCACCCCTCAGGAGCACTGACTGCAGGCTTGGTGTTGACGGCAGCGGCTCTACACTGTGCAGACTTGTGGCTGTGCCATGGAAGCAAACAAACAAATGAAAGAAATAAATATTTCTGCAGCCATGAGATCTTGGGCTGTTTTCCGGTGCATAACAACATGCACGAGCTTACTTTAGCACTCTGGCTAGACCTTGTACACAGCAGTAAGAGAATCAAGACTGAACATTGCAGTGCTTTGTAAATAGCTGTAACATGTTCAACAAGAACATTGAAGAAAGTAATACAAGAAGTGTTGTCGCTTACTATTCCGGGAGTTGTCATGATTGCTTTCATCATCATGAGTCTCTCTGGGCACCATGTCATTCAGGCACTTGCAGGCTCATTTTCATCTGAAAGGGAATAACCATATGAGACACAGATGATTGGTAATTAACTTGCCAACATAATACAGGATCTAATTGTGCAGCTGAAAGTTGCGCCAGGACACTAGAAAAGTGCCACGACGCAGACACTGTTGCCTTCATTCAATGCAATGGTCCTTAACAAGGATCCTTTTTTAAGTTTCAGGTGTTTTTATAACACAGTGAGCAAACCAGTTCAGCCTCCGCGACTTGTAAATGCTAATAGGACTTCCAGTGCCTGAATGTTTTGTCCAACAGCATAAAATATTGGCGCACTTCATTTCACGTGCTGACACAGGGACACAAGTTCATAAGCTTGGGGGAAAAAAAATAAAATAAAATAAATGACCTCTTGCAATATTTGGCTTTGGCACTGCATTCAGCATGTGCTGTTAGCTAATGGTGCCAGACAATTGTCTGAGAAGATAAAGTAAATCATCTTGCAAACAATTTTCATTTATTGTGGCTCCTGGTGGCTGTGCACATTTACATGCACATGTAAACAAAAGCAGCTACACGACGTGTATTATATTATGCAACTCGAGCCATGCTTAGCAAAAATGCTGAAATATCATGTATCTAATTCGCACAACGTAAGTGGCTTTTTACTTTGCGCTGCTATTCCCCAGCAATTGAGAATGGGAAAGCATCATCCACCACCACTCCTACTCGGAGCGCACGCGATCGGCAGGCGCCGAGTCACTGCCATTCCGAGCTACTCGAAAGTGCCGTTTTCGTCACATATGATAACTAATTGTTCCGCTCGGACAGTCCGCTGTCCAGTCCGATCGTCTGAACAGAGAAGGTAGTGAGTAGTGACTTACCAGAATCATTTTTTTTTTTCTGACGCTAGATGGCTTGCAAAGGCCTTTGCGAACGCCTTCATTGCGCAGCGGAGCGAGCGCTCGTTCGCCGTCGGCGGATCCCTAGAAATCGTTGCAACTTCTTTCGACGGCGCCTTCTCCCTGCGCTATACTGTGTATGTACAGGATGGTGGCGATCTCGAGCTACTTGCTGGTCGTCCGCCGCACTGAAACGCTTGCGCATGATGTTTTCTTGGCACGGCCGGGGCAAGGGTATTACAGCATTTGATGACGCCAATGTGAAAACGGGAGAACTATGTGGCCCGTTGCGCACAGCAGCACTCTACAAGCACTCGTAGCACCATCCCATCGGCGCTTGGCTTAGCTTGGCGGCTTGGCTCCATGGCTGCTGAAATCTCGTGAGATCTCGCGAGATTACGGCAAGCTGGACGTCACGCGGCATACGTCTCCGGAGTACGTCTCCAGCGCCTGTACGTATCGGCAGTTTTCACGCATGCGCAGTAGGCGTCCGATACGTCTACGTCTGTACGTCTCCGTGAGACGTAATACGTCTCCGGTAAGCTCTCCGGTAAACAAATGCTCGTGAGTAAGCACAGACATATGTACTGTGAGTAAAAAAAATGTTAATATATGCTGGTTAATGAAGCGAGGACAACAACAGAAATATTGCACTGAACCAACCAGCAATGAATGGAAAAACTTGTACTCTGAATCACAGATATGTCATGCAGTTCTTCCAATAGTATAAAAATATTGCACACAACAAATGATCGTGAGTAAGCACAAAAATATGTACTGTGAGTAAAAAATGTAACATATGCAGGTTAATGAAGTGAGGACAACAAAAGAAATATTGCACTGAGCCAACCATCAATGAATGCAAAAACTTGTACTTTGAATCACAAATATCACTTATTCAAGTTGTTAAATATGTACTAGCTTTAAAAACATGAGGTAAATATATCTTCACAGATTAGTACTTCATAGCTTTAGGTGCTTGGAAACTGCTTGGGAACATTAACCCCACAAGTAGACCAAGCAAATCAAACAATAGTTTTCATAAGTGATTAACATTTGAAACCTTGAAGAGGTGCACGTCCATATTTATATGTATTGAATCAAATAGAATTTACGCAATTAAGCTTATCGGTTAGTAAGCAGATGAAGTAAGCTCCGTTTAATACTTCTGTTTTTTAACACAGGTTTCTGGTGTGCCCGGCACCATCGGATGCATTGATGGATCATACATCAACATTCGCTGTCCAGCCAAAAAAATTCGTTCCACCTACGTCAACAGGCACAATTCCATCTCACTTACCTTGCAGGCAGTGTGTGATAATAACAAAAAATTTCTAGATGTGCTAACAGGAAACCCAAGTAAGATTCATGACTCCCGAATCTTCAGGAAATCAGGACTTTCAGGAAAGCTTCCTGAGATGTGTGCACAAGGGAACTTTCATGTACTAGGAGATGCTGCCTATCCACTCAGAGATTTTCTCCTTACACCTTTCCGTAACTATGGAAACTTGAGCCAGAGGCAGAACCTCTTTAACATGAAGTTTTCTGCAACACGAGTCCGAATTGAGAATGCTTTTGCTGATTTAAAGGGTAGGTTTCGCCAATTGCATCATGTTGACTTCTTTGTTGTGGATAAGATGAACCGGTTCATTATTGCATGCTGTGTCTTGCATAACCTGTGCATTAAGTCAGGTGACACCACTGTGCCACCTGTGCCAGATGATGGCTCATCAAATGCTGAATGGGAGAGCCTTCCACTTGATGAAAGTGAGGGCTGCAACCCACTAACAGCCACAGAAACTGAACTTCGCCGTCAAGGAGAGCTCAAGCGAGAGGCAGTGATGCGAGCCATGAACCTGTGAAGAGTGGGGAAAAAAACACTCCTCATGCGTCCTTTGCCAAAGCTCATGCAGCATGTTCCAAATTTTTCTTGTAAGCAGTTCTCCTCTGAAAACTACAAGACTATTTTTTTTTTGGACTCAACCGCCAGTTATAAGATAGCTTGTGATGGTGTACGTTTTTGATAAGTAATCTGAACTTGCCTGCATTTTTTTGTAATGTGCAAAAAACTTGCGGCAGAACGCTTCGTCAAGGTGAGTGGAGCAGCCGATACAACAGGCTGTGCCATTTGTTATACTGTGAGGCTACCAGCATCTCGATTAGGGCAGGGGCAGGCCTTGTAATTCACCAGATGACACAGCCTCTTGAAACACCTGCTCCATTTGCCTCGACAAAAAGTTCCGCTGCAGTTGACTGCAGCTTTTTGCCAATTCCAGAAAGTACAGGCAAGTTCAGTATGAAACATAATGTTAAATTTACTGTTTCTCATCAAGACCAAATGCCTGGCGAAGGAGCTGCATTTTTTCTTTGTGCATTCGCTCTCTTCTTTCTTCCTTAAACACTCTCTCCTGCTCCCTTTCTGCTTTTCTTGCTGCTTCCCTCTCTGCACGTCTTGTTGCCTTCTGTTCTTCTAGTTCTTCTATCTTTTGAAAAAATAGGGCCATATCTCTCATCCTGGCTGTACTTGGCCGGTTTCTGCGCTGCTCACTCCCACTGTCTTCTTGAGCTGAATTTAGGTCCTCATGTTTGTCTGGCTCTGCAAAGCTTGATGTCAATTCAGGTAGAACCTTCCTTGAAACAATGCCATTGGAGTCTCGTACTGCCTCTGGCTCAATGCTGTCATCCAGCCACCTAATCTTCTCTAACTCATCCTCGTAGGGAACCTCTTGCGGTGAGTTCCCTGATCTGTTGTTGTCTGCAACAGCTGTGCGTTTTCTTTTGCACACTGTTTTGTATCTTGTGCAGCACTGCTCACCTGTTCTTAAAACACCGAGCCTTTTCTCAAGCTCGGCAGCGATTTTTTCAAACATAGCCTTTTTGTTTCTGAATTTCTTCAAAGGCCCGACCTGTGCAAAATACGTTGAGTACAGGTCTAGCAGCAGCTTTGTCTCCCCTCCTGTCCACTCGCAGACTGGAGCTGGAAAGACAGAAACTATTCAGAAATAAAATAAGAAAAGAATGGAGGAAAGAGAAAAAATGCACGATGCTTACATACCACGTGTTCCTTTGCTGGTACCTGGGCTATAGATGCGGCCATGTGAGGGGCCAGGCTGCACCTCTGGACAGGGAACTGCAACGGTGCAAAAAAGCTTTCTCCACTGCTGTGCAATATGGCATGGATCCTACAAAGCAGCACAGCAAATGTTATTTGAGGCTAGGCTCATAAATATATTTCAACCTGTTGTTTTAATCCCATTGACATGCATGCTTGCAGCCATATGTATTTAGAGTTTGCACTTCGAAATAACAATGCAAAGGTTCCTTAGTGGTTACTCGGCAGAGCATATACGTGTGTTATTGCTTTTTAACCATGTGAGTGTACAGTGTTGGAACCTGAGCATGCTTATGCAGTTTTCATACTCCTTTAAAGATATTTTCTTTCTGTTTGCTTAGAGATTCATATGTTTCTTGGTGTGCTACACTATAGCGGATCCCCAATGTTTGGCCGCCTGTAAAGAACCGTGAAATAAAACGACCTGTTTGTACTTGTTGTGAATTTATTTCATTATGAACCATCATTGTCGTTGCAGCTCTTACGCCAAGTAGTCAGGGCATCCATTTTGCATCTTTCAACACAAGGTTAGAATACACTTACGAACTGGTGAGGAACGAATCCCCTGGTTTCCGAAATCAGCTCCTGCATCTGCAATATATGCGCACAAAGGTGAAGCAGCTATGCAGTATACTCCAAATAAAGTTTATTTAGCATGTGATGAAGAGGTTAAATGCTTAAGCTATATAGTATTTTGAATCTGCTGCAATCAAATTAACCATCACACATTGCAGTGATTCAAATAATGCTGTGTGTCGGTCAGTACCCGAACGGTGTTCACAAATCAAGCGACAGAGGCGCAACGAGTGACTGGCGGCTGGCCCGTCCAGTTGCCGCACAGGTCTCCCCTACAGCTACTGCTTCTCCCAGTCGCTGCTCTAGTTTTTGTAATAAGATTGGTGCACATGCCCCGCCGGGGTGGTGCAGTGGTAAGACGCCCGACTACTGTCCGGAGTTCCTGGGTTCGAACCCGACCACGGCGGCTGCGTTTCGATGGAGGCGAAACGAAGTGGCGTCGTGGCGTCCGTGTGCTGTGCGATGTCAGTGCACGTTAAAGACCCTCAGGTGGTCGAAATTATTCCGCAGCCCTGCACACCCAAAACAGCATGCAGTGCTATTTGTCTCGTCAATCTGTTATTTTTCTTTTTTTCTGGTGCATATGAAAATTGGCAACTGCAAATTTGCCTGTGAGCTAATACCCCAAGAAAAGTTTTAGAAAAGAAAATTAGGAGGGTGCTTAAGTTTTGCCAGTATAGACATCTAAATTTTAGGTTTGTGTTTATCATTTGTACTCAGGCTAAGACATGACTGTGCTCTGATCACCACGTCATATTTTCCTACGACTGCTGAATAAATTATAACCGTCTTTCCACACTTGTTTAGGTTTCGGTTTCAACAACCGAGCGATGGCTGTGACTGCAAGTCTAGGTCACGTGAGGAATGAAGAAATAGCGACATAATCATTCCTGTTTCGTTTGAATTCACTACAAAAGTAAAGCCAACCTACCTCAAGGACAGGAATCACTTCAAGTGAAGAATTAGCGATTGCATCGCTGTTATTTAATGCCGCGCGGCAATACATACATGACTGTAACGTCACAGCCATCTCTCGGCTGCTGAAACCGAAACTGCTGAGAGAAAAAAAAAAAAAAAAAAGCAATTATAAATTATTTAGCGGTCGTAGGCGAAAAGTGCATACAGATCGATACACAGGAATGTCGTATGCATCATTAACAAGAAAAATGCCACCGAAATTTGGTGTCTATACTCCTCTAAATGCATATAGGCACCAAATTTGAGTTACATTTTTCTTGTTAATGATGCGTAAGACATCACTATATATGGACCACCACAT
Source organism: Amblyomma maculatum (assembly GCF_055883805.1). NCBI lineage: Eukaryota > Metazoa > Arthropoda > Arachnida > Ixodida > Ixodidae > Amblyomma > Amblyomma maculatum. The sequence goes on from NC_139344.1 coordinate 126,059,517, forward strand.
TGTTTTGTTTTTTGCCTACAACCATGAACTAATACAGAAGACCATTTTTTCTCACCTGTTTTGGTTTCAACAGCTGAGCGATGACTGTGAGTCAAATCTAGGTCACGTGAGAAATGAAGAAATAGCGACATAATAATTCCTGTTTCGTTTGAATTCACTACAAAAGTAAAGCCAACCTACCTCAAGGACAGGAATCACTGCAAGTAAAGAATTAGCGATTGTATCGCTGTTTAATACCGCGCGGCAATACATATATGACTAACGTCACAGCCATCTCTCGGCTGCCGAAACTGCTGAGAAAAAAGATTAAATTATAAATTATTAAGCGGTCGTATGCAAATATAGTGTGGTGATTTTTGGATAGTAATGTCGCATCATTACAAAATGATAAAACACTATGCGAATTTCGGTACCTTTTTTCCCTATAGATACGACGGCGGCGGACTTTTAACGAAACGGGCTTATCTTATACGTTGTCGCGTACTTATCGATAAACAAAGAAAACGACCGCTCGGCTGACATCGTACTCAGCACGGTAGCAAGCACCGAGTGCAGCAATACATGCGATATGCATATACTACGTGAGCTTACCGAAAGTAGAACTGCAGCTTTCGTCGCTTACTAGATTCACCAAGATGCGATGCACTTCTGGTGATACATGCACGAGGCGATTGGCTGGTTCCATTGCGTTGTGACGTTGCAGAAGACTTGACAGCATGCGAACGGTGCGAACGTAAGATAAAGAGCGCCGCCGGTGCCGCGCGATCGTGCCTGTCCCTATTCAAGACGAGCAAAATTTGGCGCCAGGAAGCGACCTCAACTTCCGGAACCGGTTTGGCATGACTTCCGCTACGCGCTCGCAACATGTTCCGCTGGTCGACCAAGGTATAGTGCTCTAGAATATTGGGCAGTGTGACGACCGGCGCCGGAGAGCGGGCCGCTTTTGCGATGACAGGAACCGACTCCCGCGAGAGGGCGCGACGTGCAACAGGGGTGCCACATTCGCCGCTCGGCGCGTAGCGGCCGCGGAGATAGCGGGGGTACAGAGGAGGGGCGCGGTTCTCTTTGAAGCTATTTTGACACGCTACGCAAATGGTGCGATATTTAATAAAGGGGCTACTTATTACAAGTGCTTAAACTCATCTCTGCCATTCCATTACGTTAATGTGGAGACGCCTTGCTCGCTTGGGCAGTCCTACGGAGCAGCGCGCGATGTTTGAATCGCTATTTCAAACTCTTTCAACATTTCTTCCTGCGGACAGCCATAAATCGTCCAGATGAGCTTGTACTTAATGTTTTCAACGAAGCGTGGTGTTTTGCATTCGTTCTTCCAGTAAGGGAATGAAGGCTACTGCCGAGGAGCGCTATTAACACGCGGAGAAAAACAGTATACATGCGAATCAAAGCTTGTGCTTCGTAAGGTCTCTTAGGAACAGCTTATTTTTTACGAACCTTATTTACGAACACCTGCTTACATTTTGTAGCTTGTGCTTATTAATACATAACAACGTTTATCTTAAATCGTCAGTAACTGTAATATATCTCTTTAATAGGTGTTCTTTATGTGCCCTAATCACCGCTTATAGAAATTACAAATACAGTGTGCGAGCAAAGCACATTTATTTATTACCGTTCTAACATAAAGCACTGCGGTATTTAGCGGCAAAAAAAAAAAAAAAGGAACATATACACGACTCAAGCATTTATTCTCTGTTCGTAATTAACATGATACATATATCGCGGACATTTGTTTACGTGCCGCTGACCAAAGGGTGAACCAGCTGTTTACATTTAAAAAATGTCAAGTACAGGTAGGGCAATACTTCAGATAAAATATGAAAAATTAAACCTGTCATATATGTATACGAGGGAATACGTTCATAGTGGGCACTTGAGAGCGGACGCTTTGCTGGCATCAAATGGTACAGAGCAAAAAAAAAAAAAAAACACTTATAATTTCGCGTCGTATTGGCAGATAAGATGCAGTTCTTGGCGCGCACCGCAAGAAAACGAAAAATGCGAAAACGGTGACGGGCACCAAATGCACATGCAATTAATATAAGGCCTAATTCAGATGCGGACACTAATGCGTGTTTATTCTTCTAGTGTGTGGTATGGAAATGTGAATAGTCGACTGGATATACTTGCCAAGTACTGCTTGCCGGACTATAATCGGGCTACTTGCCGCGGCTACTCTTTCCAGGACTAATCAGGCTATAATTGTTAACAAGGTTGATATTACGCGTGGAATACTCCCAAGAGAATTCAATTATTTTCCCTTTGAGAGCTCTTGTCGTGGTTCGCTTACTTCGCAAAGAGCGAAGCCGCAAAAACACATGAGATTTCGTTACTTCAAGTGTGAGCTTTCTGGTGCTCTAAGTAGGTAAAATTTTTGAACCTCCACATTTTAGATGAAGGTTACAAAATCTGAAGTGCGTCCAAAAGGATCGTACACCTGAGCCAAATTTTTGGGTAAATTGCGACTATAGCTTGGAGCCTATTGCGCAGTTTTTGTTCGTGGCGAAAAACCGTGCCGGCCTCACAACCTCTCTTTCGCTGAAGGATTATGTAGCGGAAGCGAATTAGGCGTACACTATAGCCTCTGCGTCCTCTATTTTCCATCGTTCTTTCTTTTTCAAAGCTTTTTTTTATTTTTTATTTTTTTCATTTTATATGTGCACCAAAACAGGACTAGAGCGATCTTCTAGGGTCAATGACTTACATATTACCGGTTGCTTGAGCACGCAGAATAAAAACTACATAGAATGAAAACATTTTCTGGAACAATTAAGTCATTGTCAAGCTATAATGCATTGAGATTAAATGTCTTAAGTATAGCGCGCATCTCTGGGTACTTAAAGCTACCCGTTACAACGATGTTCCAACTTATGGAACAAAAATAAATGGTTTGTTCTTATATAGCTGACTTAAATTTCGACGCTTATATCTACGCGTTCGATTGCAGCCTTTTTGGTTAATCCCCAGGCCTGCATTTGGTTCTTAGACTTGTTTCCCTTTTTTTTTTATTGCCTGTCATATTTCTCAATTTTTCTTCGTCTTTAGCTGCCTGCTTTCTTCTCCGTCGTGCGCTTGCCGTGCCGCACGAGAATTCCAAACCTTTGTTCACATTCGCGGTCGCTCTTTTCACGGCGCTGAGTGCCTCCTTTCTCCCTCCCTTGTAGGTGACACGTTTCTTTTCTTTTTTTTTTTCTGTGCATCCTTTACTTCCCACTTCTTCCACCTTTCCTTACCCTCTGTGTTTAGTTATTTAGTAGCCGTTTACCTGGTGTAGTGTCGTTCGTTCGTAGTGTAGTCTCTATCTCTATGCGGGGTAGTCAATATTTAATTCATTCGAACTGAATGCCAACTTTTCTTGTGGCTTCAGGTGACTTACTGTAGTCGGCATAGTCTGCGCGTGAAATAACGGAATATACCATTTTTGACTGTTTTGATAATGGGGTTACTGTGGCCAGCTTTAGTCAGCGCTCGAACGCACATGTTGCATGTTTGACTTCTTCATACATCCTGTCTCCGCACTGCCCTCTTTTGAAAGCGAGCGCATTTCTGGACGTCAATTAGGTGCTTCAGGAATGTTAAAGCAAGCTGTACGGCGAGTGAAGCGTGGTGTGCGAGTGTGAATTTGTACGCCCTCTCCAAGCTGTTTTCTTCAGAGCCCAGCTCCTGTCATGTTGTTTCCGCGAGGTGTTGCCGACGGCCAAAAGGGAAAATAAATTAGGTGATTGCTAACAGTACTGAGCCCCATTAACCGGCATATTTATAAAATCTTGTCGCGAACAGCTCGAGACGACGCACAAGCAAACAAGAACGTACAATGCGCGCGCTATCCACCCTGCTGCACAGCGCGCATACGCGGGCGCCCGGACGGCTGACACACCAGTTGCTAGTGGCGCCCTCTGCGCTGCGGCGCCTCCGTCATCGCAAAAGCGGCCCCCCGCTCCCATGCATTTCGCGGCGCGGTCGACACACTGCCCAATCTTCTAGAGCACTATAACCAAGGCTCATTCGCTCTGTAGCGCTTCAGGTCGATCCGGACGCCCAGCTCCGATCGACCAGTGGAAATCGCCATAAATCTCTCTGATGGCGGCCGCCGGCGCGCACACTCGCCCCTTGGCAAGTTGCTCACAGCGTTCCTCGGGTCGCTGAGTACGGTGCGACACTCGGCCTCCGAGATCGCCAGAGCGATGGCAACCTCCTCGGCGTCTGTGGCGTCCGTGCACCGCACGCTCGCTGCCGTTGTCTTGATGCCGGTAGCCGCCGCAACGGCTGCTGCCACCCGCTGCGTCCACGAACCGGGCGTGCGGGTACAGGGCGTGTTGCTCGACGAGGACTTTGGCCCGTGCCTGCCGCCGTTCTAGGTTGTACTCGGGATGCATGTTTTTTGGGATGGGGTCCACGTGGATGAGGGCCCACGCCTCATCGCTGATATCGCACGATTGCCGACTGGGAGCTCGGGGATTGTAACCCAGGGACTTCAGTATACTGCGGCCTGTTTTGGTGTTAGAGAGGCGCTCCATTTGCGCAGTGAGCTGCACCTCAAGTCTGCCCGATATACACGTAACAACAGAAGAGTAGGAATCGGCCCCAGACGAACAGATTCTGAAAGTATTTTTGATATTTTGGAAGTGGTTAGAAATAGACTGCATAAAGAAGTTGGTTGCCCCGTTCACGCAGAAGGCCGATCTGAAGAAGTAATAAGGTTTTATTTAGTCACCAGACTGCACTTTCTATGCGAAAGGGGTTAATTCAAAAAAGGCAGAAAAACGAGAACGGACGAAACACCTCAAACTTAGCCGTTGCTAACGCTGCTGTGAAGTGCTGGAGCAAGTGAAGGAAATAAGCGGCAAAATGCGTGAACATAAATGTATGCCGCGGTGACAAATATGTTCATATGTTTCATAAAACAGTGTCCTTATGTCTCTCCAAATAAGTATGCAGTAGCTGGTAATGCTGTTTGAAAACCTTGTGGTGCGCCTCCTGTTCTGTGAAAAACGGGAAATGTAAATAATGCATCTTTCCTTTTAATTTGTCAGAATTACATGCATTCATTCTACCTGTCATCTCCATGCCCCTATTGTTTTTGTGCTGCCGCTTGGGTGCTTTGAATAAACAGTTGTTGCGACCGACACTCCTTCATTCCTCGTTTGTCCCTGGCATGAATCCCATGCTATTACTATTGACGTTAAGCCTTAATGGAAAGAGCTGTATAACCCCCGGATATGCAGTGCACTGTAATTTATTTCCAGGGAAACAATGCAAGCACGAGTGACATACGTGAACGTCCCAATGAGCCAAGTGCATTGATTAATGTTGTTTGAACATGTGCACAGCGCTGATGTAAAGGTCAATTCAAGGTCCGCCTAGCCATTTCGGCAAAGCCCACGCAAATGTGGTAATATTTCAATTTGCCGGCGCGGCTACTGCGACGCCGGCCGAGCGCGGCACTGGCTTTTACCCGCGGAGCGCGCGCGCTTCAAGGCACCTACCGTGGAGGCGCGCGCAGCGCCACCGCGCGCTGCCACTCCCCGTCGACACCAACGGGGACACCTCGAGTGGCGCCTGCCTGTGAGCACACTACCCAATATTCTAGTTCACTCCCCTTCATGGATCACTGCCTTGTCGTGGCGGAGGGGCTTGCGAAACTCGATGAAGTCGTGAGCTCTGCTGTGTAGGGCCACCCAAGATAGACAGGTCACGGCAGAGAGTTCTGACAAAATGTGATTCACTGGAGAAGGTAATGGCAACCCACTCCAGTATTTCCTGCCAAGAAAACCCTATGGCCAGTCACAATACCATTAAAGATATGGCGCCGGAAGATGAGCCCCCCAGGTTGGAAGGCGTCCCACATGTTACTGGGGATGAACAAAGGGCGATTCCTAGTAGCTCCAGGACGAATGAAGCGGCTGGGCTAAAGCCAAAAGGACGCTCAGTTGTAGATGTGTCGGGAAGCGACCGGAAAGTCCAATGTTGCAAGGAGATATATCACATAGCAACATGGAGATCTATGACGCAAGGTAAACTGGATGTCGTCAAGCGAGAAATGGACAGATTGAACATTGATATCTTGGGTATCAGCGAGCTCAAGTGGACCGGAATGGGAGAATTTAACTCCGACGACCATTATGTCTTTTATTGTGGGCATGAATCAAAGAGAAGGAATAGGGTCGCTCTCATAGTAAACAGAAGAATGGGCAAAGCAGTGCTAGGGTACAACCCCAAAAACGACCGAATGATTTCACTTCGGATCCAAGGTCACCCTTTCAACATAACAGTTATCCAAGTCTATGCACTGACCACTACTGCTGAAGAAGGTGACGTTGAGAGATTTTATGCGGACCTACAATGCCTTTTAGACCGCACCCCATCATCAGATGTCGTTTTTCTCATAGGAGACTGGAATGCTAAGGTCGGGAGTGAAGAAATATCCGGAATTATAGGCAAGTTCGGTCTTGGCGTGCCAAATGAAGCTGGGCAGAGGCTAGTAGAGTTTTGTCAAGAAAACCTGACCATGGCGAATAATCATTTTCAACAGCACAAGAGGCGCCTGTACACATGGACTTCACCGGACTGTCTGTACAGGAATCAGATTGATTATATTCTTTGCCAACATAGATGGAGAAGCGCTATACAAGCAGTAAAAACAAGGCCTGGGGCCGATTGTGGCACCGATCATCAGCTTCTTGTTGCCAAAATTAAGCTTCGATTGAGGAAAACGCAGAAAACTAGAAGGCCTTTCAGGTATGATCTGGATCAAATTCCATTAGAATATGCTGTGGAAGTGAGGAATCGATTTCAAGAATTAGATCTAGAAGACAGAGCCTGAAGAGATGTGGACTGATGTTCGTGATACAATACAAGAAGTTGCTACTAAGTTAGTTCCAAAGCAAAAGAAATGCAAGAAAGCAAACTGGTTATCTGAAGAGGCTTTGCAAATAGCTGAGGAAAGGAGGATGGCAAAAGTTATGGGGGAAAGAGAAAGATACAAGGTTCTCAATGCGGATTTTCAGAAAATAGCAAGGAGAGATAAGAATGCCTTCCTGAACATACAGTGCCAAGCAGTTGAGGACAACAGCCAATTAAGGAACACAAGAGCACTGTATAAGACAATCAAAGATATCAAAGGAAGCTTCTGTGCTAAGCTGGGCGTGATAAAGGACAAACGAGGCAAGGACCTCACTGAAGCCTCAGAGATAAAGAAGAGGTGGCAGGTATACACAGAAGAACTGTACAAGAAGGACCCGAATGTGCAAACCCAACATAAGACGGTTGTGATTACTGATCTTGAGCCGGGCATCCTGAAGAGTGAAGTTGAATGGGCCTTAGCCAGCCTTGCTAAGAACAAAGCTAGCGGAATTGATGGCATTCCTCCAGCTGAGTTGCTTCAAAACCTCAACCATGACGCTGTTAACATTCTGCATACATTATGTCAGAAGATTTGGACAACCCTGCAGTGGCCACAGGATTGGAGGAGGTCAGTTTACATCCCCATTCCAAAGAAAGGCAGTGCCAAAGATTGTTCCAACTACCGCACGATCACTCTTATTTCTCATGCTAGCAAGGTGATGTTGAAAATCCTCCAAGGAAGGCTGCAGCAGTATGTGGATCGGGAGCTTCCGGACGTGCAAGCTGGGTTTCGCAAGGGCAGAGGAACTAGAGACCAAATTGCCAACCTTCGCTGGATCATGGAAAAAGCAAGAGTTCCAGAAACCCATCTACTTCTGCTTTATTGATTATGCGAAAGCGTTTGACTGCATAGATCACAGCAGATTGTGGCAAGCTCTCCAAGAGATGGGAGTTCCAATTCACCTCATGTCTCCTCAGGAACCTGTATGAAGGACGAAGCCACAGTCAGAACTGGGCATGGTCTTACTGATTGGTTTCCGATTGAGAAAGGAGTGAGGCAAGGCTGCACTGTCGCCCTGCCTATTTAACCTATATGCAGAGTGCATCATGAGGAAGGCCGGTCTGGACGAGTCTTTAGCTAGAGTGAAGATTGCTGGGAGATGTATCAACAACCTTAGATATGCGGATGATACCACTTCAATGGCAGAAAGTGAAGTGGAACTCAGACTTCTGATGCGCGTACAAGAAGAGAGTTAGAAGTTTGGGCTTAAACTGAACATTAAAAAGACAAAGATCATGGCGTCTTGCCATATCAAGTCCTGGAGCATCAAGGGACAAGAAGTGGAAGCTGTGACAGATTTTCTCTCCTTGGGCTCCAAGATTACCCCGGAAGGAGACTGCAGCCATGAAATTAGGAGACGCATGCTTCTGGGAAAGAGAGCCATGGCTAGCCTTGACCGCCTAGTAAAGAGCAGAGACATTAGTCTGCCAACCAAGATCCGCATAACTCGTGCTATGGTCTTTCTAGCTGTGATGTATGGATGCGGGAGTTGGACTGTGAAGAAGGCCGACCGCCGAAGAATTGAGGCGTTTGAATTGTGGTGCTGGCAAAGACTCTTGAGAGTTCCTTGGACTGCCAGAAGATCAAATCAGTCGATATTGTCGACCATAAACCCTGACTGCTCATTGGAGGGTCAAATTCTAAAGTTAAAGCTCAGCTACTTTGGTCATCTGATGAGAAGAGAGGAGTCGCTGGAGAAAGATTTGATGTTGGGAAAGGTTGAGGTTCGCCAGAGAAGCGGTGGGCAGCGAACGCGATGGTTAGATGGCATCCTCGAGGCACTGCAGATGAAGTTATGTGATGTTAGGAAGATAGTGAGAGACCGGAAAGCGTGGCGTGACATGGTCCATAGGGTCACGAAGAGTCGGACACGACTGAACGACTGAACTGAACTTTGTGGTACAGAACACTTGCAGAGCGCCATTTTAAACGGAAGCGCGTCCACTGACATCATGCACGGGTGACGCGAGTGTGACGCATTTCCGTGCGTGGCAGCAGGTATAGTGCCTAGAATATATTGGCTAGTGTGCCGACCGAGGCCTCCCGGGTGGCACCATGAGCGATGAATGCCGGCGGCCGCCGCCAGCAGCGCTGCAAACTGGGTGGGTACCAGCCGCGCTGTCAGCTGCCTACCGCGCTCTCACATCTGCGGCAAGAGGGCTGCTTGCACTGCATTTCAGCTTTCATTAAGTCGCAACAGACCTCAGCTATAACTGAAGCCGCTGACTACAAGTTTCAGGGTGTGTGTTTTGTCTTGGACTGGAAGTGGCGCACGTATTTAACACTTCTTGCTTGCGAAGGCTTCTGCGAAGTTTGAGCGTCTTAGTCCCGGACATCCCGTGCTCACAAAGGGAAACCTAGAATTTCTATTCTAACAACAATTAAAGCATAGGCATTTATTGATATAAAATATATTTGTAATCTCTGGAACAAAGTGAAATGCTTCATTTTTATTGACATATGGTTCTTTCTGCGCACTGTACACCTGCTGACAAGTAAACACGTACGCGCAGTTTTATTTATATATCGTATATGCGAACAACACAGGAAACAAAGTCACGCAACACTCCTCTTATGTATATGTAATAACAAACACAGGCACATGTGGCAGAATTGCATGAACAGCAGAGCACAAACGAGGAACCTTTACTTGCAGCGGCTAAGGTACATCGCGGCCTGTGATTGCACACAAGGTTTTGCCGAAGTCACCATCTTTTGAATGAAGAAGCTGACGAAGTTTTTGTTTTTTTTTCTCAGACACACAATATGCATGAGACGCGGCCGGTTCATCGCGAGGAAGCTCGTTGGTAATGCCGCGCTTACGGTGAAACATGCGCCTAATATATAACTGCATCCATATGACATGTGTAGTGCAAAAGGACAATCGAGGGACACAGAAAATGTACACAACACAGGTGCTGTCTGTAGCACCTGACTGTGTACAATCTTTGTGCTACACACTGTCATGGAGCACCGTTACCGACTCGCCCAAGTTTCCATCCTTGTGAATATAACTGCATGCTCTAAAAATGTTTTTCGCCAACAAAAGCAGTTGCCGTTTACCTTCAGTCATTTCTATTGATGCTTTATTCCCATTGTACAGAATGCGTACTTACGTAGCATCAGATAGCGCAGTAATATGTACGCTCCTTGTTCTAGCGGAAGCCCCGTTTGCCAAAAAAGCAAGTCTTCTCTGTGCACCACCGCTTTCTCTTTGGCATTTTTCTCTGCAGTTTTGTGAGAGGCACTGGGGAAACAACAATCGGGAACCGCGCTTCACCACTGGCGACACAGTAAAAAAAGAAGGGATACAGGCGAGCACAGAACGCGCGCACAAAACGCGAAAAAAAAAAAAAACGATGCAATCGTCACCGAGCAGGTAGAAATGTGGAACAACTCGCATGAGCAAACACCTACACCGTAAATAAACTGCTGCACCTTCGTGAAAGCAAAAGACGCGCAGAAGCAGGTTTAACACGCATGCACACCACCAACAGATTGCCGTATTCTGAAGCGAGAAAACTGCGTCGTCTGCTCAGGTGGTACCCTCCTGACGAGCAGCGCCCTCTGCCGCTAACGATTGGCTTTCATCGCAAACAGCGCCATCCTCGCCCATAGGGAAGCGCGGGCGCTCGTCACACTAGCCAGTATATTCTAGGCACTGTACAGCAGGTGAAACGTGTGGGGTCGGCAGCTGCCACGGGCGTGACTCCAGCCTCGGCCATAAATATTTTTAATTTTCAATCACTGTATAACATAGGGGTCTCAAACTCATAACATAGGGGTCTCAAATGCAGTTTTCATACTGGCCCAGAGCTCGGAGTGTTACTTGTCATAAAGATAGCATAAAACCACCCACATAATATACGACTGTAAATGGAGGAGAAAATTTGCTCAACTGGCAATTTTCGCACCAGCACAGTCATTTCGTCATGCATAAAAAAAGCTCTGGTAGTGTTCCCCAAGGGTATTTGTGAGTCTGTCATAACATCTGCTGACATTCTGCTTTAGTGCCACATCTCCAATGGATGATGGAAAAGCATCTTCAAAGGCTAAAAAGTTGTTTGTTTCATGCCTCCTTTAGTCACTAGAAAAAAAAAGTAGGGTGACGTCGCCTCAAACACTATAAAGATATTGTTACGTGGCGGCAAGCGATGACAAAAGGAGAACAGAGGACAGAGAGAAGATGCTCGATGATCGTGAGATGACGTTTAATGAATGGTTGTCGGGCCTAGGGCGGGCGCTCCTGCCCACGCCACTGCCCTCTTCTTCCTCCTTCGTCCGTAACAATATTTTCAGTTGTTTCAGACCTTTAAATAGCTAAACATCAGATTTTTTAGGCTCTACTAAACATTTGCAATAGCAGATTTTTTGCCATAACAATCATTCTTTTCTTTTTATTGTAACCAACAAAAATTTACTTGTAAATTGTTTCGCTCCCCGAAAGCATACATTTAGTAACATTGTATACATAACTAAAAATACAAATTCTTGTTCTAAGTCTGTAAAGCTTTCCATATGCACAACTCAAGATTCAAGAATTGGCACAAATACAGGTATACTGCTATTGCAGCATGGCACGAAAAATGGCATCTTTTTATCCTTTAGTTCCCATGCCCAAGACACGTTGCACATACATAAAGACAATGTAGGTCCAAGAGAGCATTTTGGCGGGCTAGTTGGTGCACGAAGGAGGAGGATAAAAAAGGGCGTGAAAACAAGGACGTGACAACACAACATGCGTTGTCCCGTCCTTGTTTTCATGCTATTTTTTATCCACAATGTAGGTCCAGCTCGGCACCACCATAAAATCACCAAATCTCACTCTCCATTTTTCTGCCATTTTCTATTCCCCTCCCGAAGTGTGTAGTAGTGGGTGTGAGACATGTTCCTCCGACTGATCTTTCCACACTTCCCAATACTTATAACTTTCGTTTCCTCATTCTAGTGAAATGCAAATTGTCAGCACATGCAGGAGTGATATCTCGTGCATAGTTTTAGCATTCTGAAATAGCTTTTTGAGCAATGCCCTCATTCATCTCTGCAAGGATAAAACACCCACTCAATGGTTCAACTAACACCTGTGAAGCTGCATACCTCAAGTAACCAAATGAATGGTGACAGCAGGCAGGAGTAAACTGTGAAAGCACCGATCCCGCCACTTACCAGACTGCAAATATAGTAATGGTTTATTAACATGATAGAAACAATGTGAACACACAGATGTCAGCAAGAGCACACCAGTGCCGTCTTTATGGTCCTTTCTTGAGCGCTGGCAAGCAGAAACCAATGGCAATTAGTAACCAGACCGGTCTTGGTCGTGGAACTTTGCACCAGTATTGCCTGTAAAGAGCCGCAGTATGCCCCATGTTTTTACCAGAAAACTACATAGCTGGTCAGCCTAGCCTGCAACCACATGCTGCATTCTTTTCACGGCCATAGTTTCTTTTACCTCGAAAGCTAGTACACCAAATTCATTTTAAAGGGATACTGAACAAAAAATTCGCCGCCGAGATTTCTAGTGCAGATGGTAGCTTTCGCATTGCCAGCGACCAAAACAATACACTTTATGAACAGAAATGAGTGGAAATTAAGTATTTTAATGAATATTTCTAAATCGCCGCACCTAGCGGCCTTCTGTGAAAGCTCCGACAAAACCGGATATCATGTCATTTCTACTTGCCTCCCAAATGCCTACCTAGCCACTCCCATCGCGAGCGACCGCACCCGCTCATTTTTCCCTCCCTCCGTGGCACTCACAAAGCAGGCGGACGGACGTGTTTTTTTTTTTTTTTTGATAAAAGTGCAACGCGCCCTAAAACTGCTGCTCATGTTCCTAGGAGACAGCGGACTTAGCGCGCAGATTTAAAAAACGCTGCACACAACTCATCCTTTCCTCCCATTGTGCAAACAATTGCCCGCAATACGCGCCCCCTGTATGCGTCCCCCTCGACCTCCCTCATCTGCAGCATTCCACACTCCGCAGCATTGTGCACGGCGCGACGTGGGTGAACCGACATTATGTGTAGCCGGTCAACCATATTCACGTGCGGGGGCAGCCATGACGTTGCTGAGGGTAAACGTGACGTCACATTCGCTGACTCACAGTCAGGAGCGCGCTGCCTCTGACCCGGCAGCCGATCAAAAAGTCAAAATTAAAGCTATCCGCTCAAAACTAACTCGAATTATGTGTCTGTACTAGAGCAATAGTGTCTTAAGAATGCAATTAAGGTGCTTTCTCAATATTCTTGGATATTTGTTCAGTATACCTTAAATGTGTTCAACTACTTGAAGTGGTTTTTTTTTTTTCTGTCCTAAAGAAAAAAAGCCCGCTTGAGTAATAAAAATAGAAAAGCCAGCCATATTTTTCCTGATATATATATAATGATTAATATTTGTGCAAATATAAGACATTACACTATGTGAAAAAATAATGAGGTTGATCGTTATCAATTACAAACTGCTCCAAAAAAAAAAAAAAAAAAACTGCAATGCACTACTCAATTGCCCATGGATAGTCTCGGCATTCAATACACATATAATTGCAGCACTTAAGTACAAAAATATTTCTATATTACCTTGGTCAGTGACTAGCCTCTTCGTGGTCTTGCTATGTTCAGACATCTGCACACAAAATGAAAGGAGAAAAACCATTAGTTTAACTACCTCAAGTTCCTCAGAAAAAACAGCCAGTCAATAGCTTTCTGTGCAGACAATATTAAAAAAATCATTTAATTCAGGCCTTAATTATGCACACATCAATGTGATAAAGAAAATAACCCTTTTAAACAAAGCAAAAATATCGAAGTTCAGCCACTGACAACTGTCATGTAAGCACAATATGATCCGTAAATTTATGACAATAAGAAGCAGATTTCATGCTGAAAAAGAATTATGAACATGACATGGGTTTCCAGAAACAAAACCAAAAAAACCAAAAACAATATGCTCAGCAGAAAGTATGCTACATTTCAATTCACTGTGCAAAGAAACAGTGATGACGTGAATGATGTCACCTAGCATGAAAACAAAATCATATTTAGAAGCACTTTTTCGAACATAATATGCATTATATGTTCAGCAAAATGTAATGCGGAAAACAGTCTGCAATACTATTAGAAAATGTGTAGAGTCAAACATGCATCAGATTTTTTTTTTTTAGGGTGTCAATGCACATTTTTTTTTTTTTTGGGGACATGAAATGACAGTAAACACATAAAAAGATAAGAGCAGAAGAGTGTGAGCTTATACACAGTGTACTGAAAGTGGCCAAGGTGGTACTAATCTTCAGCAAAATTTCTGAAGCAAATGCATGGCGTAAGAAACCACTGTAACTATCCCCTTAAGGATAAAACGATACATGCCCTTTGTGCACTAAGCAGGCACATTTAGGAAATGTAGTCTTGCCTTCATCGCCACATAAGTAGCACACACTTAGCATGGGGGTCGGTAATCTTTAACGCTTACACCATTGCATCCTCCCTGCGGCCAGGGAGGATGCTCCTGCTGACGCAGCAATGACATAATACACAATATTGAAGAAACAATTGTAGATACTTTGAGTGGCTGAAATAGCAACTGGAAATGATGGATCACTTGATGAAATGCCTAGGACAACCTAATAAAACCTCTTTGTTCTCCACATGCAGGGCAGATAAATGTGCAAGACAAATGTCTGTACCTTCACAAATGAGTTTGTTGCCTACAGAAATCCCCTTGTTGCAGCATAACGGTGAACATTAATCAACAACTCTATATGAACACTGAATATTTTTTACTTAATTGCAATTCAGCAAAATGAAACACTGACTGCATAACATACACAATGGCAGCATTTCATTAGGCACACCATATGGGACATATAAAAGCTTATGGGGGCTTATGTTTCAAAGTTTCTAAGGACACCATTATCACATGGTACATGGGTGCCTTGCATTTCACCCTCATCAAAATGCAACTGCCGAGGCCGGGATCAAACCCAGGTCTCCCAGTGCAGTAGTCGAGTTCGCTAACCACTAAGCCATCACAACGAGGTTATATGATAACAGCAAGCTAATGTACATACTACAGGCACAATGCAAGCAGCACGTTATTTTAGCAACAGCATACTACAAATTCTTACCTCCAAGTAAACGCAAATGCCCCACTCAAGTGAGCAAAACCATTAATGCATAAATAAAGAAGGCAAAAATATGTCACCTGACGATTTTGGATGGTGCGCACTGTTACTCTGAAAAAAAAAAAGGAAGCTAAAACCCACATGACATAAAAGGAATATATCACCACTGCAACTGGCTCACCTTTGATTCTTTTCCTGAAAATGACGATGTGATGGTATCCAGGTTGGCTGCATCAGACTGGGACTGCTCTGAACAATGATTGATGAACATGCTTGGAATGTCCTTGCCAAAGTAGACTTTGTTGTTAGTAGCAATGGCTTCGTAACGTTTGAGTTCCAGAAATTCTGGTGTCAAGAGCAGCTGAAGAAAGAGAAACGAACAGGAACAAGATGAAATGCTTAGATGCTCTAGGAGCAATAACTGCTCCAGAGGAACATTAGGTGAACAAAATTATAACTGAAGCCCCTTATGGATGTGCCTAACAATTAAGATGGCACATAAAAGTAATTCCTCTAATTTTGGCATTATTTCCTCAGCGAGGAAAAGCTGTCCCCTTCAACTTTTTCTTCATTTTACTCCACATAAATATGCAAATAAACAAATAAAATGAAATGAAACCAAAACAGACACAAACAGCTCAACAGCCCTTTTTCAACGCAGTTCTCGTTCAGTGGCAATGCGTTTTTGCCAATGATGAATGCCCGTTGCATTCCAGCAAACATACGCACTATGGAAGTGAATCGTAAGTTGTGGGGCATAATGTCCCATGGCAGCATATGGACTAAGGAGGGACGCCACGATGCAGGACACTGGGTTAAAACATAGCACAGCACAAGGCTGTATACACCAAAGCCACTCGAAAGGAACTGAAGTCACACTCGACCAAATCTAAAACATATATATGGGTGTGGTAGGCCAGTCTAGTCAAGACTGGAAACTGCTGCATGGCCTTTAAACTAACAGCCAGTTACAGCTTAAAACAGACTGCCTCCCTTGACATCTCGCCATTTTTGGGCCTTCTCGCTGCTGCTGCTCGGACACAATATCACGTCTTTGGAGTGGCTACATAATCCGGATTAGAGGAATGTAGGATAACACTTAAAATCACTTTTGTTAACTTGAACTGCTTCTTGCATCAAAACAAAAGGTTAACAAATTCATGAGGTCCATTAGCAAAAAAATCGTTTGCCTGTAAGAAGCAAACATATTTTCCTCATAAGTAAATCAAATTAACCACATTTCAAGCAAATGAAACACCTTTTTCACTTGTATACAGTAGTTAAGAAGAAATGTAATAAAACAAGAAATATTTGCAGAATACATTTTCACGCTTTCATTGTCAGAATGTGCACTGCACAATCCTGTTCTGAATACAATTGTGTAGGCATCTGAATGCAGTTCTCCTTTGTAAAGCATGTTCAGTGCTGTCTCAACATCCATACCAAGGCACCTCTGCGGAGAGCACGTGAAAAGTATAGTTTTTACTGCTACTATTTTGGCAGAACAGGCAGCCTGAATGCACTGCGAAAGGAATATACATGCTGTAACTGAAATGCCAGGTGTAAGTGCATGGACATGGCTTGATATTAAGGAAGAGGAAAAAGCAAGTGGGGTGGAAGTTCTCTAGACTTGGCAGAAATTGCCAGGAAGAGGAGCTCAAAAAAGACACACAGGCAAGTGAGACAACTTTGTTTTGTACAGGGTTGTCCACTCTTAGCTTAAACATGGTCTCTGTTTTCAATGCGGCGCCTGATGCAACCGCATACTAAAGCAAAGTGAGGCAAGCACAGACGGACTTGAAGGCTGTGTGTCACGTGGCCTGCCACTTATCTTCATTGCGCCGTCACGTCGAAACCCAATGGCGCCTTGAAAACAGTGACCGTATTCAAGCTAAGAGTAGACAGCCCTGTAGCTTCCTTTGCTATATCAAGGTGTCCACCATAAACAACATTACGGAACAGTTTTCAAAAGGCGTGAGTCATGGGACAGGCGTCTTGTTCCTCTCGCACTGTGCATCCCTTATGTTCCACCAACCAGCCTAAATCGTCCCTCACACGTTTCCCTTCACTCAGAACCTGGACTATGTATCCCCCCCCCCCCCCCCCCCCCCCAAGACATGGGATTTAAAGGGACGATGACAGGGTTGGTCGATGTACTGCCGTTTCTTACTCCTGTGAATAATATACAGGTCTGTGATTCTACACGCAGTTTTAGTGCCTAGCAAGCAGCGCATATTACAAAAAAACGCGATAGAAATCGGAATCGAGAAGCTCCTCCCACCGAGAGTGACTACCATTTTGAGATGCTTGTGTGACATCACAGAGGATACGCGGCGGAGCGTCATCTGCAATGAAGGCTGCAATATCAAAGGACACATATATATATATATTTTTTTTGACAATTAAAACAGTGGTCGTCCCTTATGCAGAAGTGTTTGATGAAGATGTTACCGCACGAAAGCGATATAGAGCAAGGCATAATTTTAAATTTTTTTTTTTCAGCATAAAGCATGGTCACAATCAATGGGCTGCATGGTTAGGTTCCTTAGCTACATACAGACGCATTGATCTCTCACATTACACCGGCAACGACGCCAGCACGATCAATGGTTCCCAATAACCGTAGTGCGGGGTTTTCGATCCTGCGACGCCAACGAAACTGATCAGCCGATAGCCGCCCGATATGTTTTAAGATGAAAGCCTTTAATGGCTCATACTGTCGTCAACAAAAGCTGTCCGCGCGAGCGGCGCACCTGATTGGACAATAGAGAAGCGATGGCACCAACCGCCAAATTTGAAGCGACCAACCAGAAGTCTCATCTTGTCCAGCATTCCTGCCATCTGCAATCCCATACTCGAACGTGCGCCAAGGAATACCACGCAACAGGAGCGATAGTGTACCGTCCAAACGCACACTTCTCGGAGAAAGTGTGACAGATACTGCACCTTTCCTTTCCTGTAAACCAATTATAATTATATGTAGCACTGCAATGAATGCTGATAAAAGGCAAACAATGAGAGGTAAATGACAGGAGAGGAAGGGTAGGCTTTCGTTATTCTCTTCTTAAGAGACATCTAAGAGACCCTCTAATTTTTTGGTAGAATCGCGTTCGGAGGCCGAGTGAGAACTTGACACCCGATGAGTGAACGGCTTGAATGGCTGTGCTCGCCTGCAGCTTAACAGTACAGTCAAACCCGGATATATCGAACTCGAAGGAGATTGCGAAATAGTTCGATATACAGAAACCGGCTTGTGACGGCACTTACGATGCGAAAAAACGATACCGTATTTGTCGCATAATCAACCCACTCGCATAATGAACCCACCCTCCACTTTTGCTCCAGAGAATTTGAAAAAAAGCTCGCTCACATGCAAGCGACTGAGTGATCTCAGCGACGAGGGGCAGCGACAGAGCGAAAATTTTCAAACTTGTTGGAACTGCGTCCCTCTCGCCGCTCGAGCACCGCGGCAGCTCAAAACAAGGTTTCTGTGTCGCCGCGCCGCGGCAGCAGAAATCGCGAGCATTTTCGCTTGCATGTCGATGGCGCGTCAGTCCGTTTCGGTCGTCTCATCCACAGCTCATTGGCAGCGTGCCAAGATGCTGCGCGGAGATAACGTCAGGGCGCGCGTTTATCTTTTGATAGCTCCTGCGGTGGCGGGGAGCGAACTTGGCAGAGTGCCCGTGATGGCTTGATTGCACAAGCCTGGTTCGATTTATCACGCCGCGCTTGGGGCGGGCGCTATGATCGCAGCAGCTGACCACGTGCTTTTGCTGATTCATACATGCAAGGATAAACAATAAAAAAAAAAAAAAAACATCCCCGCAAAAAAAAACAAAACAAAACAAAGCTGCAGCTTCTAAACGTCCGCAGCCGCCATATCTTACGCTACGCCGCGTATACAGCACAACGATAAGAAAGGATGACTCTCGCAAAAAAAAAAAAAAAAAATAGCCACGTCAGCCGCCGCGCCGCCGCACGTAGAGGGTTCGCAACACACGCTGGAGAAAGCGTCCGATGTCTGTCTGAAAACAGGCAGCTGGCTTGGCGCATGCGTTGCGCGTGCTGAAGGAGAGAGATAGCTCGGTAAAAGAATGGGCACACCCACGCACATGGCTTGCAAACGTCATGTGCTGGGGCGCGGGAAACGACAACTGCAGATGCGCGCGCCTTTGGGAAATGGGCGCGGCGCGCTCAGACCAGCCATCGCCGAACTGTCCCCTCTCATTCCTTCCGCGCGTGGCTTGAAAACGTCACGCAGCAAACGGCCAAGGGTGATGCGATCGTCTTTGGGGAAGGCACACTTTCCAGTGCGTGGCGCGAAGTTCGATATATCGAACGACCGGTAAAATTGAGTTCGATATATGACGCAGCTTTCCTATACTTTTACATGGGATTTTCAAGGGGATATTTCACGAGTTCGATATAACCAAAATTCGATATATCCGGATTCGATATAACCGGGTTCGATTGTATTATTAAAAGGAAAACAAGCAGCTAAACAAGCGGCTACACTTTATACATTCCCCTTTCTCATCAGCAATGACCTTGGCCAGAGATGTTAGTCGGCGCCGAACTATCAGCCCGTTCTGCGACGAGTAGGCCTAGAGAGAGTGCACGGGGTTCGGGTGTAGAGTTTCGGCAATTACGGAGCGCGCATTCACAAGCTTTAGCGGTTGAATGTGGCATTCGAGTGTCGTTCTGGTAGTAGTGACTCCAAATCGACGACTGCTTACATCACAAAGCACGTGTGCATTGAGCGGGAAGCATCAATGTGACCCTGTCTGACGAGCGCAGCCGGCAGCTGTCGGCGCCGCTTGTGGGTAAACACACTGGGAGCACAGTCGTAATTGCGAATCTGCACATTCTTGCGGGAGTTTAGGGCTCATAAACTAAATACTAAATGGTGTATGTTTACTCTGTTTACGTTGAAGCACTCACGAGACGTCATTTGGCTCAGGAGTCTGTTGCAGTAGCGCACGCGGCTGCGGGGGAAGCGGGATGCTGAGACGGCGGCAGATGGGAGGCTTTTGTGCGGTGCGGGCAGTGAAGCGTATTCGAATCGCGATGAATTTTGTGATAATGGGACTGAAGTGGCAGTGGCGGCGCACGCTTTCGTGCACTGGCCGTGGCCAAACTGAACATAGTTTTGAAAAAGTTAAAAAAAAAAAGAAAAAGAATGCTTTATTACCAGCCAAGAATAATTGAGTTTGACTAACACGCGCATATCATAGCAAGTCAAGGGGTACCACCTCGTTCAAAAGTTTTGTCTGCTTCTCTATGTCACAAGGTATGCCCTCGCGTCAACATATGTTTGTTTGGAATTTCCTCTTAGTTTTGACTGAAAGAGCGATGGGCAATAGCTCAGAAATCAGCAACACAACGCTAACCTCTCCCTCCTTTTGCCGCGCACACGGCGGAAGGAAACGTTGGACATGCGCCTTTTTATATGAGGGAGCGTTTTGTTGCTAGACAAGCTAACCCTCATAATGTCAGAATAATGTCAGAATAATAGGCTTCTGATTGTATGCCTAAATAATATAGCATAAGGACATCGATTTTGGCCCCCTCGACAATCCCTAGACGAAGCCCAAAACAAGTCCGAGGATAACTAAGTTTGCATATCAGGTCAAGAATCACTAAGGTCGCGTGAAGGCTTGTCAAAGAAAAAAGAATAAGCAAATAAGATATTTTTGCTGAAGAAAAAAAAAAAAAAGCTTTCAGTGGCCATCGTCCCCGGCGTGTATGCAAGAGTGCAGCCAGCACCGCGAAATGCAGACGACATAGGGATGAGATCTTGTTGCAATATCAGCAGCTAATCGTTGCCAGACCAGAAAGCTGCTTTTGATATTAATAATAAAAATTCAATTTAAAACAATCTACTGAACTGAATAAGTTCAAATTTCGAGGGTTTATAATTAATTTAACGTGTGTGGAGTGAAACACAATAATCAGTTTATGCTCAAATATTAGCTGTCATGACCCCTTGAAGCGAGAAAAATGGAAGTGCTAGCTACCCTACCCTGACAGCAAACGTGCAGCTTCAATGGCAGTTACTAAGTCTTTTAAGTCTTAGTACTAGCCGGAGGAAGCTTTTGTTCCGAGCTGTGCCTATTAAGTGAAAAACATTCTAACCTTCTTAAAGATATTGCAAGGTAATAGAAGAAAGGCTTCCAGACATTTTACTAGGATGAGACACGGGTGAACGGAAAAGTGAGCTCCTATCGACACTGCTGTAACTGCATCCTGACAAGTCTGAAGGAGCTGTTGGGGAAGGGCCAATGCATAATTGCAATGCATATTGGAAGTGACAATTGGTTCACTGTAGCTCACATAGAGACTGGAAATGGGATACTAACGTGTTGAATACGCAGCATCTGAAACTATGAAGTTGGCCAAGGCATGTTTGGTAAGTACAACGTGGACACTGTTGATGAGAGGGCTGACTGCACGATGCTCAGGCTCTCCTCCCATCTTACCATCTGACAACTGCGAGAGCATCTCGTCTGGGCAAGGTTAAGAATGACACTGGGATTTAGGAACTCCAAGTTTTCAAGACTGAAAAGAACTTCAGTCAGGGCTCCACTTGCAGTGATTACATTCAGCTGACTATAATTAACCCTTTCAGATGCTATTAATCATTTTAACTGTAAACAAATATTTCATGTTTTTTTTTACACCCACTCAAAATTTCATTTCTTACACACTCTTAAAGTAGTTTGAGAGTAATAACAAAGCACCCCAGGATTTATTAAAGCCATACCCTAAGCATGAAATCAATGTTTTGAAGATGCACATGATGCAAAAAATCCAGAATAAAAATTGTGGGGATTTAGGCATGGCTTGAACCTAGTGATAGAGCGAATGCTGCGAGTGTTTCAGTGATGACCTCTGTAACACTGTGTTTTGTACCAGCGGTTTTGTTGTTTTTTTTTTTCACAATTTTTCTGTAAGTTATAGTTTTGGGGAAAGGAAGGAGCCTTATACTTAGAATGGTTGACACCTACATCTAATGAGGTCAAGGTCACGTTTTCATATTTTCTCTTGCAAGTTGTAAATTGATTTATAGAGAAACCTTTAGCTGCGGGCGACCAAGCCTAGCATCGGATACAACCAGCGTTCCGTTGAACGCATCAAAGTTCACCGGCACTCTAGGTAGAATCCACTTTCATGCCCTGCACATGATGCCAGCAGACGTTTTCCTGCTCCACTCGGTCAGCTCTCCGCGGTGGCGCGAGCATGTACAGTGTAGAAACTACCCTTCTCTTCCTGCCGCTACCCTCCTCCTTCTCTCTGTAGCGAGTGCAGTGGCGGAACACCTGCAGAACAGCACAGCTGGTTGCCATGGTTACGGCGTATGCGCAGTAGCGGCTTGTGCCATGCACGGCGACACGGCGACCTTGGCTTTACATGGTTTATCGAAGCTTTCGTTTAAAAAATATTGATTTTAGTACTGGTGCCAAGACATTTCTGCAAGAAAGTGGAAGATGTGCTACCACGCTCAATGTTTCATGAAATATTTTTTGCTGCATTAGTTGGCCCACAAAGGCCCATATTGCATGGTGAAAGATGCTAAATTTGCTTGAAATGAAATTAATGCTAGCTGGACTATACATTCATAAAAAGCTATGAGCTTACAATTTGCACAAAGCACATTAAAGGGTTAAGCAGGACAAAGGCAACACTTTCGTACAAAATGATCTGCCCGGCATTACGAATACTGATGCAGCGACATCATGAAAGGATGCCCAAAGCCAAACAAGAAGTGTGTCTGAAGTCACTTGAAGAGGAAATCACTTATCCAAGGAACCTGCACTGCACTAGAAGTGCTGCAATTGTTTCACAGCGGACACAAAAATTACTGTCATCAGTTTCTTGGGCTGAGATAAACGAGTGGGGTGCATGTTTGGCTGATACCATTTCCTTGCCTAGATGCTTTTGACACAACCCAGTTAGCTAACCCAGGCAACTTGCTGCTTCGACATGGCGAGCAAGCTCATGCCCATAAGCACGTGCAAATGACGTAAAAAAGCACCACGCAAGCGCCCATAAAATGCTTCTACTAGGCTGTGTGTTATGGTGCGGCGACTGACACAGCAAACTCATCGCCGGTTCTCCACTAGTACTGAAGCACACTTCTACTTTGAACCACAGTTCAGCAATATGACAATACCTTTCAAGTTGCCTATCGCCTGTCAGGTCAAATACAGCTTCCACGGCACTCATCAAGGGATTGTTATGGCTGCAACAAGAATTACTTTCAAATCATGAACCAAGATGCCAACCAAAAAATTGTGCTAGCTACCCTACCCTGACAGCAAACATACAGCTTCCATGGCTGTCACTACGCCTTTAAGCTAGCTGGAAGAAGCTGTTGTTCCGAGCTGTGAACCAGTAAAACAGGCGATATGATTATGCTAGGTGCCTTGGGAGGTGAAACCCAGTTTTCTTGGCAGTTGTTCGGCCTCTGCGACTACTGAAACAAGTTTTTGTTTAGAATCATGCACTGGGGATAAAGACAATAAAATCTAATTAATTTGACCCTGTTAATTTGGAAATTCAGTCAATTCGAACTAGGCGCAACGTGCCGGCCAACGTCCCCGTAACGCTTGTTCATTTGAACATGGGTGGACCTCGCTACAGTTAAATCAGACGGGTGATTGTGTCATGCTATGACATATGCAGCCAGCAATCACAGAAATAGGGAACAAAGCTGGAGTTCGGTCCGCGACGCCAGCGCTCAGTTTCTGGCGGAGCAGAAAGGAACTAAAAAGCCTACGCTCAGCAGCGGCTGCACAGTGCACGGCTGTCTGTGGAGCCTCCGCAACGCGTGTCAGGCGCAGCCGCATGTGCACGTGGAGCAGGAGAAGGAGAATTAGGAGGAGGAGCTACAGTCGCATGCAGACGCACACAAAGCCGGCACTCTTCGCCAGTGGGGTTTCTCATTTTTGCTTTTTTCAGTTCCCTAGCTAACAAAGAGGTTGGTTAGAAACATGTTTTTTATCGGTGGTTTCGAAAGCGAGAAATTATGATTAACTGATAAACTGTCATCACTGTGCGCCACTTCAGGTCCTGAAAAACGATCGCCACGAACATTGTTTTCAAAGAGCGCTGGTTGCCAGGCTCCGAGACATTAAAAAAACAACAAAGAAAACATGAACGCGAATTTGCTACTCGAAGGCGAGAGGCAAGCGACAGGTATTTGGAGGGACCCGATCGCGCACCTCTTGTGTTGTTAAGGTGTGGGAGAGTAAAGAATAATGCGGAAGCCCCGATATCTCTGTCCATGCTGTTCAGAGAATGAAGGGTCGAGCCTTCTCCTGGAGAATCATTGATACGCGTGTACACAGCAACGAGTGCTCTGGGTGCTAGGTGGGGAGCTTCCTTTCTCTTTGTGACTGCTCACTTGCTTGAAAGGGGCCCATTCAGCTCCTTGGGGACAGACGTTCTAGTCAACCCCCCAACAAGGTGAACGAAACTAAATGTTGCGATGACCCATTTGTTTCAGCAGGGTGACGACTACACAGGATGCTACCGGCACCACAGTGCCTGTCTTTGCGCGTTTTTGACGTTTTTCATACAATGGCACAAAATACAACACAAAAGCAACCCTTTGGTTTTTGCCAACAGCGGCCAAGGGAAGTTCGCTGCTGCAGCACTGCTGTCCGAAATCAATGACCCGTCTACCTTTAACGATTACTGGTTCCTAACGACCTGGGTCATTCACTAGAAGCCATTCCTGCGGTAGTTTTCGTTCTCTCCACGAGACGAACAGCGAGGAAATGCTTGGCGAATTTTCAAGCAGACGGGGACAAGTCTCCATGGAAACCTTTGTCTTCTTAGTTCTACTCTGGGCAATCCATACTTCAGTTATCTCCTCTAGTGAGTGTGCAGCTTTGCGCTCCCGAAGCAGGATCGCATATGAGGATAGAAGGATTGACATATCTGTTGTGTGAGGCCGACTCAGTTCCACGATGGCCGTTGCGGCACTGCCAGGGACAAACAATGGTGCAAGATACGAGCGGTACAAGATGCTTAAAAAAAAAAGGGCCAACAACCACCCCGTTCACACAAGTTTTGCGAGAAAGTGCACTGTCATTTTTTCATTTCAGCTATTTCCCCTCCCCCCCCGCCCCCCTTGTTGGAACGCGACAGCAGCTAGAACGCGGCCAGTGGGTTTCAATGCAGCGTGGAGCAGACGACGCGGCCGCGCTGCGCGAAGATTTTGCCGAGGTCTCTGTGGAAGGCGCTGACGCACAGAGCAGCACAGCGCCCCCTGGCCCAGTTGTCTCTCCTATAGGCTTCTAGGCTTTTCTAAACCTCATCACATCAAACAGTGGTGGCTGCGCACTATGGCAGGAATGACGATCGGAAGTTCCCCAAATCTGAAATATAGCTCGGTTACATAGTTTCAGTTTCGCTTTCCTAAATTTCACGCCATCCCACAGCTGCCATTGGGCACGCACATTGGCTAGTTGCACAGTTTCGGACGCTGCTCAGGCACGTCACTGTTCTTTAATTCTATTTTGGGATGGTGCCACACTGCTTACACATATATCTCCCGCTTGTATCCACACACTGCTTCCGGTACGTCAAAACTACAAGCTTCACACAAAGTTTCACCTTCACCACAATTCTTACCACGTTGACTGTGCATGAAGCATTCTCAAACTGCAATAGGGCAGTTTTGCGAAGAGGCATCACTGCTACTGCGTTGCACGGTGGAAGGGGTGGCGGAGGCCTTTACAATTTTGGAGAACTATTTTTTCAGTGTTCCAAACAGTGCGTGCAAGTAAGGCGCTAGACGAAACCAAGCAAAACAGTCATTCTCACTTGAAATTAATCTCAGATGCAGACAACCACCATACAGGTGTTCATTAGACACCTAAGGTTAATGTGATATGTAAACGGTTCTTGGCAGTTTCTTCCGGTCCATTCGATTATTCAAACATTTGGTTAATTCAAACCGTTTTCCTGGTCTTTTGAAGCTCGAACTAATGAGGGTTTACGATAATATAGTTCTGCAAACTGCTCTGCAATGAAGTACACAGGCTTGTACGCAGTTTATAAAATATTGGAGCAAGCAAAACAAATTACCCAGCTCACTTCAGCAAGCTCAGTTCCTTTTGTTGTGTACCATGTATACACAGCAGTCATATAACTGAGTGGCCAAAATTAAAGGTTCATGGTTTATGGCATTTAAAGACCAAAAATGACTCAGGCCAGTGGAAGGATTAATGTAATTTTTACCCCCTAGGGCCCATTAATGTGCACGGACATTGCACGGTAGACGAGTGTCTTGTGTTGAAGGATTCTTGACCAGGATGTACCAAACACAACGTTGGAGTAGCACGAAATAATTTTTTGTCTGCCTATGCTGTGTGATAAGGAGCAAGTAACACCCTATGGACACTTTATTTTACGAAATTCTAGCCAGAACGGCCATTTAATACTCATATTATTATCTGCCGGATAAACAAATATTGGTTTTGGAAGAAACTCACTTGCTGCAAACTGGACACAGAGTAACAAAATGCACACAATGAGTAGGACTAGACAGGAGCCGTAAATGACAGTCGGCTTGTGACGAGCCTGGCTTGTTCAAGCCCACTAGGGTGTTCAACAAACAACAAAATGCTTCTTATACTTTGTTTTTATTTCCCAGATCCACATTTTATGCTCTGTAAGGGTGATGTTAAATGGGTATCTTAGCTCCTGCATCCCTCATTAATGGAGAACATTGCAATATAGTAGCACTACAATATACCACCCAAATTGTAAAAAGCTAGTTCAGGGGAGAAATTTGACTCAGTCCAAGATTTGTCCTTTGACTGCAAAAAAAGGCCATATCCTGCTCCAAAAGCTGGTCGCACTAATGAACACGTCACTAAATGGATAACTTTGTTTTTACTGTATTTACACACAGGTAACATGACCATGAATATATAATGCAATGGAGGAGTTTGAGAGCTCATGAAAATGTAAAAAGAAAGCAATAACACGATCTAGTCGTATTCAAAGAAACTACATCCGAGGGCCAAGAAAAACAGAGACAGCGGAAAAAAATATGAATGCAGCAGGTATGTTATTATTTGAGAAGCTACACCTCAGGAGAAGACGCGACATGATCAAGCTCAACTAGAGCAGTAAAGCCTCACTCATGCAGCAACGGCCGCCGTCACCACATTGTTCTGTGGTGCCACTGCTCCTAGTGTTTCTTTGCCAATCCTGCAGTCTTTTGCCCTTTTCTTTCTCTGCTTTACTCAACTCTCATTCCCATCACCGCCTTCTTCCCACGTTAGGAAACAACCCCTCCTTTGCCCATGCGTACCACGTAGCCCCCAAGGCCTTCGAAAAGTTTGCTTCTCCTGTCCGCTTGTGAGTCTGGCGGGGAAGCTAGCAGTAGCTATCTTGAGGAGTAGTGGGGAAAATATCTGTTAAATTGGTACTGTGACTCCAATCATAATACAATGTCTCGGGCTACCTATAGATTCTACAATGAATACAAACACTCCCTCAGCCTAGTGCTCAGCTTTCACTGACGGAAAATGCTTGGGAAATAAAATACAATTGGCCATCACTGCACCACCTTCATTTCAGGGTGCCTAAGGCCATGACTGACTGTGTGCAAAAAGTGGTTACAGGGGGCACCATTAGAACGAGCACCACTTGCACGAGCACGATGCCGTTCAACTTTTCAAAGGTTCCATCTAGAGAGTTCAATAAACGCATTCAGTAGTGCTATATATTTCTTTCTGCATAAGATTTTCAAGGGGGTTCTTTGACTGTTTGATAAAAGCGACATATGAATATATCCTGGATCGACTACTCTTGAGCATGTGTCTTTTCTTAGCCTCTGTCCCTGGCATCTTCTGCCAAATCTTGGAACTTCCCTCCACTTACCTTCTCTGCCTTGATGTCAAGAATTGTCTATGCACTTACATCACGCATTCCATTTACAAGCACACATATCCCTTTTCTATGTCACAAGGCTGCCTGTTCTGCAAAAACTGCAGCAATGAAAAATAATTCCTGACAAGTGGCTCATGAGAAGACTGCCATAGTGTTCTTTTTGCCGAGGTGCCTTGGTACGGATGTCAAGCCACCACTGGACACCCTTCCACATTCAGAAGTCTATACACTGGTATTCAGAAGAGAACAAGAATGGAGTTCTTGTAGCACAAGCTCTGGCGTGCAATCCAGAAAGCCTAATCCACACTTATTTACTGCACATTTTGGGACACTGTAGTTTTTTGCCACTGTAGCGGTTGCAAATGAAAAAGGCGTTACAACACTACAACACGTGTTTGAAAATAGTTCTACAGTCGAACCCGGATATATCGAACTCGAAGGGGATCACGAAATAGTTTGATATATCGATAATTCGATATACAGAAATCGGCTTGAGACGCCACTTGCGATCGTGAAAAATGATACGGTATTTGTCGCGCAGTCAACCCACTCGCATAATGAACCCACTTCCCATTTCTGCCCCCGAGAATTTGAAAAAAAAAAACGTTCGGTGGCGCATTCCTCCGTTTCGACCGTCGCATCCACAGCTAATTTATAGGCAGCGTGCCAAGATGCTGCGCAGCTATAACGCCACAACATGTTTATCTTTTAACTATACTTTTTATAGACCCTGCGGTGGCAGGGAGCGAACTTGGCCGTGCCCGCGTGATGGCTTGATTGCACAAGGCTGGTTTGATTTATCGCGCCGCGCTGGTGGTGGGGTGAGCGTAGTCCACTACTACAAAATCATTGGCAAGCGTGATAGCTGCAAATGCCGTTTGGAGCGAACAATGCTAAAAGCCGGTGGCATGACCACAGCCGACCGCATGCTTTCATTGATTCATAGATGCAAGAATGAACGACTCGCAAAAGAAAAAAACATGCCGCTTCTTAACCTCCGCAGGCGCCATAGCATACATTCAGCTCGACGGCAAGAATAAACGACTCTCGCAAAAAAAAAAAAAAAAAAAAAAAAAAAAAAAAAAAAAAAAAAAAAAAGAGAGAAAAGTCTGCCATTTTTTAGCATCCGTGGCCACTGTGACGACACGAGACGCTCATCGCACGCAGAGCGTTCACAACACACACTGGAGAAGCGTCTGCCACGGGTAGAGCTGGCTTGTCCACACATGCATAGTGCGTGCTGCTGCGAACGAGACCGGGAAAGAGAGGAAGGGGAGAGATAAAGCTCAGCAGGAGAGTGGGCACACCCTGGCGCTTCGCACTATCGTGTTTTTCCCCTCTCCCGAACCCCATGGCTGCATTGGTTCTCTCTTGTTCCTTCACACACGACTTGCAAACGTCACGTGCTAGCGCGGCAGCGATCACTACAGATGTGTGTGCCTTTGGGGGAAGGGCACGGCGCTGCCCTAGACCAGCCGTCGCCGAGCTGTGTCCTCTCATTCCCTCCGCGCGTGGCTTGAAAACGTCACGTGCCTAACGGCCGAGGTGATGCGATCGTCTTTAGGGGAGGAGCACCGTCCAATGCATGGTGCGGAGTTCAGTATATCAAACGACCAGTGAAATTGAGTTCGATATACGAAGCAGCTTTCCTATACTTTTACATGGGATTTTCAAGGGGATATTCCGCGAGTTCGATATAGCCAAAATTCGAAATATCCGGGTTCAATCTATCCGGGCCCGACTGTATTCAGTTAGCGAGAGAAGACCTTTACAACACTGGACTCATGCCAGCACTCAAATGCTGTTAACCTCACAACATTGTATGCCCGGAAGGTAAGTTTAGCAAGGAAGCATTTAAATGCACTCGAAGGCTACGAGAGACCAGCCTTTGTGGTCAAGGGATCAAAGTTGAAAGCAGGTGCGCGCAAAACAGACCAGGTGAAAGAGCAGATAGTAAAGAGAAGCTTACCTTATTTGCTTCTGCCAGCTTCTGCTTTGAGTAGAACTCTCCATCAGCTTTCATCTTTTCTCGAGAGAAATGCATTTCGTCTGGAGAAGATCAGAACAAGTGCAAGGTAGGAAAAACAATTATTGCAAATATGCCGAAAACAGACACATAAACCATACACATAAGTTTACCTCTAGAGGAATTGATTTTGTCTGAGAATTTACTGCAAAGAAATAAGTTGCAAGAAGCCATTGATTAAATAAAAGGCACTGTATGTGCTATTCTGTACATTTTCCCGGCTTTGTATTGTAAAAAACATCAGTCTGATGCCTTTACTTTACTAATCTAGAGACCCCAGACAAATCCTGTGCTAAGTTCTAGGGTCTTTCATTTATGAAGCGTGCAGGGTAAAATGAGGGACCAAGAATTAAAACTGAGAATCGTTTTCATTTGGACTAGTTGATAGTGCTTTGACCTTTCTGACTCTGACGGAGGCAACTAGTCCTTCCTTAACTGTAGTAAATTAAACTGTTAAAGCTTACAAATAAAAAGCCCTTGAAAAAGCTTCTAGTGCAGGCATACTCAGTTTGCATTCAGGCAAAAAAGAAAAAAAAAAAAACCCTAAACCAATATATTTTGAAATATACAGAAGAGTGTTCCATGCATGGGTTACCATTTTTTTTTTTTTTTGCGATCCGATAAAATCACAATTTTTTTCTTCTAGAAAGCATCTAGAGAGACTACCCATTGTGCAAAATGCCCTTATAAAAAGTTTGTGCGGTCTAACCTGGCTGAACCTAGCTAACAAATTCAGGCTCTGTAGGCTTTGCAATGGGCTACATCAGCAGGAATGTCCTATTCAGCCTGACGCTTGCGACAGAGTGTAGACATTGACCGTCCAGGCACCGCGTCATCCATGGCTAGACAGAGGAAGTGAGCAGTTCAGCAGCTTATATACCCTCTCTAAGCGCGAGAGCACCGGCTGAAACCAACAGCAAGGCGGGAGAGGAGCATACAGCGCAACTGGTGGTCACATGATTGCAAGGCGGACGTGTCTTGCCTTTTGGCCGGCGGCAAGCTGTAGGAGCAAGCGCGCAGCGTATCTGTGGCGAGGCGCAAATGAAACTGGCGCATACGCAGTACCTAGCTTACAGAGATGAACGACCCCGCAGAATCGTAGCAATGGATCTACGCTCTAAGAACAGTAAAAGTCTTTGGGAATACGTAATAAACATCATTACTTAGCGTGAAACAAATGTTCCACTTGAAAAAAGATCAAGTGCCATAGCAAAACATATGAACGGCTGACGGCTAGTAACAGGCAGGATTTCTGGAAATATTTTTTGAAGCACTTAACAAGCGTTACCTAGTAAACTCTAGTAAACTCCACCTCATTTGTACTAGTCTCCTAACTCAATTTACTTTTAGTGTCTATTTGCTCGCCTCTATCCTTGATTCCAGCCATTCTTGCAATTACACTCAGCTGAGTAGATTTAAAGCCCTGTGAAGTTCAACATAAAGGAAGCTTACTGTGCAGCAGATACTTTTGCCCAAACATTTAATAATATCACGTGAGCACTGGCCACTAAGAATCAGTTCTCCACAAAAAATGACATCCTGCTGATGCACTTCTCAATAATTTTTTCTTTTTGCAACAACATCCTTGGCCCAGGACAGAATTTAGTGGCAAGTAACTCGCACATGGCCGCAGGAATGCTGTGAGTGTTGCACTAAAGGCCAGATGACTGCCCATTGTTTGTTTAGAAGCAGTCATCCTGCTCTGAGTGCGCAAAAAGATATAAAAAGGAAGCAAATTTGAAACTGCATCCTTCAGAAAGGTGCGTACAGAGTGGATTCATCACATGTCATCACACAATCTCTCACTTGATCATCAATGCTTTGGATAGCAACCTAAGTGATAAATAAGTTCTAACGAACTAGTACCAACTGAAATATCAGTTTCCTTGCATGTGCAAAGCAGACAACCTTGATATCTTTACAGCAACACAAGGTTTGTCAACAAATAATGCAACCATATTGCAAGCAGGGGGTCAAGTGGATGCAGCTAGCACAGAATTGGGTTAATTGGATAAATATTTGCCCTGCAGTAGGTACAGTCAGGCTGATGATGAATGTAACCATTTACCCAATACCACGACCTGCAACATTCCCTTACACAGCGGCTAGCAGCAGTTAGAATACAAGCCCTAGCATGGTGTTCAAGCATATAAATATTTTGCTGTCACACGAGCAATCTGCGATGAACCAGTGTCAATATGCCAATTTTCTGTCCAGAAATGTGATTTCACTTTGTGAATGTTCTCACCATTGGGTGAAACCATTTAAAGCCCCTATGCTTTAGCAGGGGATCAGATCACAGTGAAGAAAATTTAAATGCAGGAGACATATGCCATGCACAATGCCTCGGTAGAACTAGCTGCAGGGTGTGCCACTAAGCTCCTCCAATGCAAACAAGTGCAAAGATGAGTTTGTCGCACCAGATGGGATTCATTCACACTGGCATCTTCATGAATGCAGCGATGAACTTATCAGTTTGTCCAGGAGCTACAAGTTAGCGAGACCACAGTCATTTAAAACTTGTGCCGCCTGCTCGACTTCCAGCAGTTTTAAATGCGAGAGTGTAACGTGTACAGTTACCTCTGTACTAACACTCATAACTTTCTGCGCATCAGTGTACTTAATAATTTTATAAGCAATGCATATATAAGTCATTCTGACGAGGGCCATTTTGACGATCACTTGTGCCAGTCATATCTGGATGTGGCCTCTTAGCTGGCACGTGATCCGTACATTCAAATTACCCCCAGTGCCCGATGCCAAAACACATGAGTGTTAGCTGGGACTGCATCGGCAGTTTGAATTATCCAGATTTCTGAATTAATGGGCATCCAATTTATGAGCTTTTACTTTATTGCCATAACCTAGGCAAATGAAATGACACATGAAAAACATGAAACGCACAAAGAAGGCCTACACACTTGATACCTTGTATGTTTGGATGGATTTGTGCCACGTGTGCGACAGTTTTACTCGGCCAATGCGCGACAAAAAGAAAAACGCCACCAAGCAACAATTTTAGCAGCAGTATTAGTTCATCATGAACAGTGGCCGCTCATTTCTAGAGTTATTTACCATTTTCCTGCAGTGTACTACCTTATATATATAAACTTCTCGACAATGGTTTACTTTTGCCCAAAGACTGGACAAAATGCACGAGCACAGCTGGCCCCTATGAGTCCTTTACCTTGTACTCCCATTTTTACTGCAGTGCAAATGGCCACTGCTCCAGAAACGCTAGAGTGGCCCTGCTTGGATGGTACAAGGCCTTCATACAAGTCATGACTGCGCTGTCAAAGGCAATCATGAGGCATACAGCAAACCAAACCTAAGGATTACAAAAGAAAAATGCT
Source organism: Amblyomma maculatum (assembly GCF_055883805.1). Classification (NCBI taxonomy): domain Eukaryota; kingdom Metazoa; phylum Arthropoda; class Arachnida; order Ixodida; family Ixodidae; genus Amblyomma; species Amblyomma maculatum. The sequence continues at coordinate 126,092,849 of NC_139344.1, forward strand.
GAACACTTCACCTTCAATATATGACATCTTCTTCAGGGATTCTTGCTCCAGGATCCTCTGTTGGTACTGAATCTTAGCCACTTGAGCAACCTTTTCAGCATCTGTGACAAAGAGAAGCTTAGTAAGCAGCTGTCACCACTCATAACTTCCTTCCTGGACTGCAAAACAAAGACAGCATGGCATATGGCAGAATGCATTTAACGTCCCCAGGCAACATTGGCTATGGGAGATGGCACAGTTGAGGGCATCGGTGATCTCGACTGTCTAGGGTTCAACACGCGCTGACATTAAATGTGGCCATCACAGCCAGGATCGAAACAGCATTCTCAGGATCAGCAGTCTAGTGCTCTAACCACTGAGAAACTGTGGTGAGACTCCAAAAAACAGGAGTAAATAACTCTGCATTTCAAGCAAAGAAAGACACAGTCACCCTATAACAATGCCTTGAAAAGTTACTTCTACTATGAAAGGCAAGTGCATTCTCTGATATTAGCTAAAATTCCAGCAGTTCTGCCACCAAAAATTACATACTGAAGTATCCTTCCATATGAAGTCCCCCCCCCCCTTCCCCCCCAACTAGAGATAACTCAAAACTGAACCAAAATTTGTTATGCAGAGTTTGAAGTGAGGGGAGTCTTAATGTATTTGATGTTGCTAAAGCCGAAGCACAGGTTCAAATGAATAAGATGCTAAAATTAAGTGAGTTCAAATTAAGGTTGGTTGGATGATTGGTTGTAGGGTTTAATGTCCCAAGGCAACTCTGGCTATGAGGGACACTTTAGTGGGAGGGGGGCTGCGGGGAATTCTGACCACCTGGGGCTATTCAACATGCACTGACATCGCACAGCACACAGGCGCCTTGCTTTTCACCTTCACAAAAAAGTGGCTGCCACAACCGGGATTTGATCTTGTGTCTTTAGGTTCAGCAGTCGAGCACCTTAACCACTCAGCCACTGTGGCAGGGTTCAAATTAGAGAGAGTTTGCTCTAATACATGATGGAAACAACCAAACACACTCAAGAGAAAGGACCTGCAAGAAAAGCACAGACAAGCAGTGAAATACCTATCCTCTTACATGTTTTTGATTAACTGGTTAGCACAAGAGTGAGGATAAGCAAACTGTACTTCACAGCACTCCACACTGACCCTTGATCCCTTGATCCTTTTCATGGGAGACAGCACTTAGTCATCATACGAGGCCAAATATTATCGGATGAGATCCTCCGGCAGTGCTCTCTCAATACTTGAAGGAAGCCAACTTCAGAGTTCGAACAAGCTGCTAACAATTTTGCAGTAAGCAGGCTTGTATGCAAATTCAAATGGTAATCCTTTAACTAATACATCCGAAACTGGAGCAGAAATTTGAAAGGTAGACAACCGATCTATTTCTACGCCAAAGATTTTCCACCGTTTCCTTCTTTCAGTCAAAGAAGCCACATGCAGCTGTAGTTTTACAGAACATCAAGAATACAACTCTATGATTACATGCCATCTTGTTGGCATCTTGTATGGTAGCCAAGAGTTAAAAGAGTACGAAAAAATGTATGATATGTGTACACTGGGTAATTCTGGACACATCACAAGCCAGATATAAAATTAAAGGCAAGGTGGTAAGGTAAAAGCTAGGCACTCAAAATAAGACACCTACAGTGCAACATTCAAAAACAATTTTATATAAGTGATTTCACTTTTAAAAATAACTGACATACAGCAATGTAGTTCCTTCACTGTGACTTAAACAATCCCAGCCACTTGGCTTTTGGTCACTACCCTCCTTCATTACAGCATCAACTATTCACAAACTTCTATATCCTTGTTTAAGCATAAGGCACATAATTTTTTCTTAGCTGTTTCTGTTTGCAATTAAACCAGGTCCGACAGGATACCTGCAATGATTTAATGGACGTGATTATTATTTACTGCACTAGGAAAAGCATCTCAAATCCAACGGCAGAGAGAGACCAAGCAATATACAATGTCATTTGCTGAAGTGATAGAGGAATGCACCTGAATGTATAAAACAACATACAGTAGTTGATTGGTTAAAGAAACACGCAGCATTAACTCAGGGGGAGATGCAAGTATTAAAACAAAAGTATTATTACATTAGAAATATCTTGATGACATTATGTGTGTACAAGATTTCTTCCTCCTGTTTTCAAGAAGTATAATTTGCTTCACAATATCACAATTAGTTCTCAACCTATGGGAAAATACCTAAAGCCCAAATAGGTAATTTCTAACTGGTTTTAAGACACTTTCCCTCAATATTATTTGGTTCGAATTACCATGTAGCCATAGCCAAAGACGTACTGTATGAAGCTGTGCTATTTATCTTGCCATTAAGGTACAGCATCATAAAAAAAAGGTTTAATTATGTCAATGCCCCATAATTCTAAAATTTAATTAGCTGACATTATTGTTCACAAAATCTGATATGTTCAAATTAGCAATACAAAAATAACAAAGCTCCACAATAATGCTATAAGATTTATCAAAACTGCACTATACAAAGACACTAAAAGTTTTGTAACGCTGGCAAAGTATGAAGCTAAGCCGAGAAAACTCCATTTTAAGTTTTGGCACTGACTGCTGAAGATTTAGGGAAGAATCTTCAACAACAAATTTTATTTGGATGTTCGCTATCTGTTTCCCAATAAAACACAACAAAAAGTCTTATTCTATCCTAGAAAACATTTTAAAAAAAATCAAATGTATACGAATGACGAAACTGTAAAAAAAAAAATTAGTTGTGGTTTAGCTCTGGTTAACTCTAGTTGAATTGCAAAAGAAACTGTGGAAGCTTCTTTTGCCTGCTACATTATTCCCCTATCACACCCTATCACTGTAAGGTGCTACATTATTGGGAGCACGTAAGCTCATCCTTTAAGGGGTATGACGAGAAAGCGTAGGCTACCAGCCCACATATAAAGTCATGCTTCAAACAAGCCATATGAACATGCCTGCGTGTTGTAGGGGTAACGAGAATGCAGGTTCTGGCAGGCTGATTCTGATATCACCCTCCCATAGGAAAGGAGCGACCTGAGTTGGCAGCTCCTGCTCGTGGCATAGGGGTAACGTGAATTCAAATGTCATGGCAGCCTGATTTTTTTTTACGAAGAGATCGTAGCTATGCCTCTTCACGGCGTAGCTGCCCTTCACGGTGTAGCTGCGGTCACCCAAGGTCTCGCTTTGGCTGTCGTAGTATTGCTTTCGCAATAAAAAAAAAAACTACTTTCCTGAAGTTATGGGTTGACTTCATTTTAGACAACAAGAGTGCGGTCCGGAGCCAAGGAGAACCCCCGCCCTGCCATGGCAAACAGTTGGGTGGCCGTGAAGAGCACCGTTGGATGTGACCCTCGAGAGTCTGGCCACTCACATCTTTTCGATCTTTGAAAAAGAACCACCTGCATGATAAGCAACATACTGGCTTGTGTGATGGGTCGCTATACCACTGAAGGATGTCTCCAAAACAGTGCAGGAACATGGTCTTCAGATGCTCTTTTTTTGTGCCATCTTGTAAGAACCTCCTTTGTATTAGTGCTGTTTAGATTAGCTCCATTTGCCTTGCAAAAATGATGAGCATCTTCTATGCTTTGGTGAACAAGGCAGCATACCCCAGATTTGCAGCAATAAATTCATTGGTTGCCCTCCTTCCCAGGTGATATATGGCAACAGTCTCAGGAGCAGCCCATTTCACACTTTCCTGCAAAGCATTCCCATTCTTGGAAGTCTGAGTCCAGATGAGAGAGTGCAGACTCCCACTCGCATTCTGCCTCTGCCCTTCACCACACTGTGCCAACAGGTTCTCATCGCTGAGCCTTGCACAAGCACTGGCTCCAAAGGAGAGGGCACTCTTATGTGGAGGTGAAAGCTTACTATTGGCCAAGGCTCTATTGAACTAGCACCAAGAGTCAGCACCTTCAGGGCACTTGGAGTGACTTGGGTCATCATCTGTAAAAGTCATGTGCAGAGGCGTAGCTTCCATGGCCTTCTCCATAACCGGCACATCATTCCTGTTGCTCCTCAAGGCACAGCCGTAGTAGTTTGTGACCTTCTTGATCTTTCCTTGCATCAGCTTGCCTCTCCTTAAAAAGACTTTCTGTCAACAAGGTTCCGCAGAGCAATCCCCATTCGCTTGTGAACCCGGTTGATGCAGTACTTCTTGTCAGTTTGTATGAACCCATAGACTTTTGCTTCAGCAAGACAGGAAAAGTCTGGCTGTCTCAATGAGAAAGTACAGTCGTGTAGTGCAGACTGTGTGTGACGAATCTTCAATGCAGTGTCCCAGATGTTCCCCGTTACTATGAGCATCTTCTTGACGGCACCCGAACCTGTCTGCATGGGGAAGGTGCAGGAAGGGAAAGAGTGAAATAAACGTCAGTCTCCTGCTAGTTGTGTGTGTGGTCTGCTTTCTGGGCGTCCCTTCCCGTGCCCTTCTCAGGGCACATTGGTGACCTACTTAGGCATCTTGAGACTCGGCCCTCACAATTCTGGTGGTGAGGATGGGATTCCAACCCATGCGAGCAAAGCCAGAAACCAGTGAAACATAGTCAGCGCAGCCTCCATTTCCATGTGGCCCCAGTTTCAGCCTGTTTCGTTAGCACTTGTGGGTTGCGAGCCAGTCATAGCACCGTCCATCTCATGGCTGTGGTTCCAAGGCACACCCAAGACAAAAGTTTGAGTAAGCAATGTGGTCAACCATGACACCAGTGCAAAGCTCAAAAATGCAGCCCACACTATTAACAGAGGCACGATCATGGGTCACCCAGGAACCACAAAAGAAAATATCAATATTCCCAAACAGATTCATAAGGTCTGTGCACAGGTTCCTGATGACTGCCACATTTACAGCTTCATTTGCGGCCACTGTGCCTTCGGAGGCTTAAATAAAACTTCTCAGGTGTCCCTGAAAGGTCTTATGGTGCAGGCCTAGGTGCGACAGGTTCTTAACAGCACAAAAGTCTGCAAAGGCAGTCACACCTTCGCCTATCGCCTGCAGTCCTTTCATGGCAACTCATGCGGACTTCGAAGGGAGTGATTGTGGCAGTCCAACTTATTCTTGGGGAAGAAAACTGCTTCCTCCTACAGTGGGAGCAAGGCCGCATTCCTGGCCTGTTGCCTTGCTCAAATTTCCTATGATGCAGGTTCTGCACTTTGCTTGCAGGAAAAAATTGTCTCACGCTTTCATGTCCACAATCATAAACTCGGCACATAGCAACAGGGGGCTGGCACTCCGCACTGATGCCAAGAAAGTCAAACTTGTGCTGGGTTGCTGACTTTTGGAATAGAATGGACCTTGAATGTGGCTGATGTTCCCGGTAGATCCAACGAGTCCGGAACAACAAGTCCGGCACCAGCTTTTACACAGGTCCCGACGGCACACTTGTGGCCAACACCTTCTGCTTTTTGTTCCATGCCCGCTTTTCAAGGATTCCGAAAGCTTGCTGCATGCATGGTTTCAGCCTACTGTCTCCCACCATCTTGATCACATGGAAAAACATGCGACACACAGTGGAAACGCGATGCGTCGTAAAACACAAGTCAAAAGAAAGCACACACGATGCCGTATTCACACCAGTGAACAAAAAAAAAAAAAAAAAAAGAAAAAAATTCTGCGCCGGTCATGCCAGCCAATGAGAGGCGCAGAATGGTGTGCTAGAAAAGTGCACTGCAGGCAAGCCAATCAGCAACCCAAAAACGACCTTCTAAAAAAATTCCTGGGCAGCCATTCTGCTTGAATGACGCCATTTTGAGAAAGTGCAAATTGCGCACAAAGAAAACAGCTTCAAACCAAGCCCAATATGGCAGCGATAGGCCGGCTGTAATACCCGTGGCACTCGCAGGTGTTTTTGAACAAATTTCCTGTTTTTGGAGACATTTTGAAATTCCACGGTATCTTTAAAACCAATCTGATCACATTTCCAAACCGAATTCATTGTTAATAATTTCAGCGTCAGTGCTCAAAAGGATAAACATTTCGAAAATAATTTATTGCACAAAATTAATTTTTTTTTTTGTTCTCTTCAACCATTGAGACCTGCGTCACCTTTTATACTTTGGTAAAAAAAAAAAAAAAATGTTTTTTGATAAAAGCAATGCCAAGATGCTGGATAAAACATTGGGGGAAACCTTTAAGGGCATGAAGCAAAAGCAATTGCTACTCCCCTCACAGATCCTCATTCACCTACATGCACTGTGCTACTCACTTTATCGCTAACACCTTAATTTGTGCCTGCATGTCACACATGCTCATAAGCGTACAGTTGTAAGCTACCATATTGCAAAATATGTTCAGACACAGATATTGTTACGGGGAAGATCCACAGTCTGATAGCTGTCCACACAACTAGCGTTGATGGCAGCACAGATTTCATCACCTCAGCGTTGTCTTCTTCTGGGAGTCTGTCACACTTCATCATCCTCAGCACAACCAGCGAATACCACTAAGTAACACTACCCCCCTCGGGAAAAGCACACTCCCGGTGCGTTCTACGTTAGCGAAATAGAACGTGCATAATAGGGCTTCAGACGGGACGCATGCTCTATTTCAGAGGTTGGTGCCGTGGATGACGACTTCGGATACACAGATTCAACTTCGCATGTGACATCGGTCACGGGGTGTAAAATACGGTAAGGGTCTGTGTAACGGGGCAAAAGTTTTCGCACAACCCCACTAGACAGCACGGGAGCCACAGCAAGATGAGAGATCCAGGAGTGTAGTGGACATCACGATGGCGAATGTCGTACTGGAACTTTTGGGAGTCTTGGGATGCAGAGAGCCTGGCACGAGCTATCCGGCAGGCATCATGAGTGCGGGCGACAGCATCACTGGCTTAAGTACTGGTGGTGTCTGCCGCGGGTAGTGAAGTGTCGAAGGACAGTAACGGGTGTCGGCCAAATAACAAAAAAAAATTGAGAGTATCCTGCAGTAGAATGGACAGATGAGTTGTAGGCGAATGCCACAAAGGATAGATGAACGTCCCAATGCCGGTGGTCGTCAGACACATACATGGCCAGCATATCTGTGAGGGCACGGTTTAGATGTACCGTGAGGCCGTTGGTCTGGGGGTGATAGGCGGTGGTAAATTTGTGGCGGACAAAGAACGAACGGAGAATTTCGTCAACCACTCGCGACAGGGGGCCAGTTAGTAGTTCACAAGGGGCACCATGATGAAGAATCACCTTTTCTAGAAGAAAGTTAGCGACGTCTGTGGCGCAGTTGGTCGGGATGACTCGGGCAATAGCGTACCGCGTAGTGTAATCAGCAGCGATGGCAATCCATTGGTTCCCCGAAATGGAAACTGGGAAGGGGCCAAGAAGGTCAACGCCTACCTGAGAAAACGGTTCAGTCGATATAGGGATAGGCTGCAAATAACCTGAAGGCAAAATTGTGGGCTTCTTTCAATGCCAACATAGTTCACATGCGGCAGTGCACTGCTGGACGGAGCGGTAGAGCTCCGGCCAACACATGAACAAGTAAAACAGATGGGGAAATTGTCATGGGTGTGCCATTCATTCGGACTGCGGTATCGATATCAGGGCGAGAAACCAGGGTTGGATGAGGCAGCAGCAATCACTGGAGGGGCAGGTCCAGAATTCACTGTCTCGGCGGCGCTGGCAGAAGGGAGGTCCATATTCGCAACCTCTTGGCGAACAACAGCCTGAATGAGTGATATAGTAGCCAGGGTGTTGTCGGGAGTATGCGATAGTGAGGCTGCGAGAGTCATTGCCTCAAGCTCTTGGCGGACGATGCGGGTCAGAGTACTGTCGTTAGCAGGCGGTCGAGAAGTTGGACGATCGATACAGGAGGCGCTAGCAGCCGTGTTTGGCAGCCGGTCGAAACGGTGAAATATGCGCCTGTTTCACTCGCTCGAAACATCGACACACCTGCAGCACATAGTCCACGGTGGAACAATCCCTGCACAACAGGAGGTTGAAGGCATCGTCGGCAATGCCTTTTACTATGTGGCCGACTTTATCCTCCTCAGGCATGGCTTAGCTGACTTTGTGGCACAGATAGGATGTCTTGGATGTGAGACAAAACTCCGTAGACGCCTGGGCGTGAGAGACGAGCACTTTCTTGGCGGCGAGGAGGCGGCTTTCCGAACAAGTTGTGGAGCTTTTGCTTGCAGATATCCCAAGATGTTAGGTCATCTTCATGGGTTTAAAATCACACCTGTGTGGTCCCAGTCAAGTAAAAGATGATATTCGCAAGTATGAATGTGGGATCCCATAGGAACAGCCAGTCGTCTACATCAACATCGTCGGTCCTGCAGAAGGTTCCGGGGTCACAGGGGTGGGCCATGACGACAGCAGGTGCAGCGGCCGTAGAGGTAGCGGCGTCTGTAATCATTGTGGTGGTACCGACGTGGCGGCTGCTGCAGAGATCCAGCTTTTCACAGGGGATCGAATGGATTCACCTCCACCACCCCGCACCTCCACTAAAAGATGTTACAGGGAAGATCCACAGTCCGATATATGTCCACACAACTAACACTGATGACAGCACAGATCTCACCACCTCAGCGTCGTCGTCTTCTGGGAGTCTGTCGCACTTCATCATCCTCAGCACGACCAGTGAATACCGCTAACTAGCAATATAAAGCCCTGCTTTAATTAACCAAGCCGTATGAACATACCTCCACAACCTAAGGGTACCATGTTCGAATCAGGATCCAAGGGTCTCAGGTTCAATTCCCATCTCACAGGAGCTGCCCAAGTTGGCCACTCGTATCTGATGTCATGTGGTCTCGTAACTTCCTACAACCCACTGACCAATCAGTGCCAAACCGTGTCACCTGCCAACTACTACCTCTTAGAGGCACGGTCAATATTACAGTCGAACAAGGATATATCGAACTCGAAGGGGATCGCGAAATAGTTCGATATATGGATAATTCGATATACAGAAATCGGCTTGTGACGGCACTTACGATGCGAAAAAACAATACCGTATTTGTCGCGTAATCAACCCACTCTCATAATGAACCTACCCTCCACTTTTGCACCAAAAATTTGAAAAAAAAAAAAAAAAAAAAAAAGCGTTAAGGCCAGCTCGCTCACATGAAAGCGATCTTAGCGACGAGCGGTAGCGACAGAGCGAAAAATTTCAAACTTGTTGGAACTGCGTCCCTCTCGCTGCCCCGCGGCAGCTCAAAACAAGGTCTCTGTCACTGCGGCAGAAATCGCGAGCGTTTTTGCTTGCATGTCGATGGTGCGCGTCACTCCGTTTCGGTCGTCTCATCCACAGCTCATTTCTTGGCAGCGTGCCAAGATGCTGCGCAGCGATAACGTCGGGGCGCGTCTATCTTTTGATAGCTCCTGCGGTGGCAGGGAGCGAACTTGGCAGAGTGCCCATGATGGCTTGATTGCACAAGCCTGGTTCGATTTATCACGCCGCGCTTGAGGCGGGCGTCATGATCGCAGCAGCTGACCGCGTGCTTTCGTTGATTCATACATGCAAGAATAAACGACTCCTGCAAAAAAAAAAAAAAACAAACAAAAAACTGCCGCTTCTTAACGCCAAACAGCACAACGATAAGGAAGGATGACTAGCAAAAAAAAAAAAAGAGAGCTGCCGCTTTTTAACGTCCGCAGGCGCCATAGCCACGTCAGCTGCCGCGCGCAGAGGGTTGGTTCGCAACACACGCAGGAGAAAGCGTCCAACGCCTGTCTGAAAACGGGCTGAGCTGGCTTGGCGCGTGCTGAAGGAGAGAGCTCGGCAAAAGGATGGGCACACCCACGCACATGGCTTTCAATTGTCATGTGTTGGCACGCGGGAAACGATAACTGCAGATGCGCGCCTTCGGGGAATAGGCGCGGCGCTGCCCAGACCAGCCGTCGCCGAACTGTCCCCTTTCATTCCTTCCGCGCGTGGCTTGAAAACGTCACGCGGCAAACGGCCAAAGGTGACGCGATCGTCTTTGGGGAAGGCACACTTTCCAGTTCGTGGTGCGGAGTTCGATATATCGAACGACTGGTGAAATTAAGTTCGATATATGACGCGGATTTCCTATACTTTTACATGGGATTTTCAAGGGGATATTCCGTGAGTTCGATGTAACCAAAATTCGATATATCCGGGTTCGATATAACCGGGTTCGATATAACCAGGTTCGACTGTATTTGCTCACAACGCCGATGCGGAATTTTCTGCACAACACGGCCATTAAAGCTGACACTTTAAAACAACATTAAAATGAACCACAAATATTGTGACAAAATCATTTCCAAAATCACAGAAGTTTTTGTTAGCAAAAAACTTCACATAGATACAATGTGACCATGAATACAACATGAGGAGGAGCTAGAGACTTCACAGAAAGTTAAAAGGCTGATTTAGCTCTGGTTAAACCTGCATAGAAGTGGAAGCTTCTTTTGCCTGCTACATTATTTCCCTATCACACCTTGTCAGTGTAGGGTGCTACATAATTGGAGACACTTAAGCTCACCCTTTAATACTATGACGTGAGAATGTAAGCTACCAGCCCACATATAAAGTCCCGCTTAACCGAGCCGTATGGACACGCCTGCGTCTCCTAGGGGTAACGTGAATGCAAAGGGTTCTGGCCGGCTGATTCTGATATCCCTCTCCCATATGAAAGGAGAGACCCGAGTTGGCAGCTCCTGCCCGTGGCATAGGGGTAATGTGAATTCAAATGTCATGGCAGGCTGATTCTAATGTCACCCTCCCACATGAAAGGAGAGGCCTGAATCCGCCTTTTGCGCGAGTTTTCTGCGCATGCGTGAAGTCGTAGCGGCGACCGATGGAAACACATTGAGTGGCGTCGACGGCGTTTCTCGGCGCCGCCAGTGCACGGGAGCTGGCGGCACCAGGCGGCACGGTGGCCATCACAGGCTTGGCAAAGCGATGCCAACCACATGTGCCGCGTACGGTTGCCACTGTCTAAGCGCGCCAAGATGCAAGACGCGGTTTTTCAGGTTTCCTTCGCCGAGCCGCGGCCAACAACGACGTGAAGCTACAATTAGGGCCACCAAGCGTCAAGATGTGAATAGCCGACCTTAGCTACCTACTGCGTATTCTCGACTGTGCGAAAAACACTTCGTTACAGGTATGTATGCATCTAAAGGAAACGTGCATAATGAAATGTATCTACCGGAGTTTGCACCAAGCCTGTAACCCACCAGTGATAGCCGCAATGAGCATTTGTTCGGCGCGTCTGATGGCAATGTATTTTGTCATTTGTTTTCTTTATGTGCGAAGGGGCCGGGTAGCACAGATATCACAGGTGGCTGTGTGCGCTAGACCGTAATATTTAGCATGTTTTATCGCGACTGCCACCTGACTAAAACGAAAAAAAAAATTGGGCGTTTGTTGTGATGCACCGCCGTTCGCGAGCCGAGTGGTTGAGCTGGTCATGAGGCTCGCGAACGGCAGTGCATTAAAATGCCGTATTTTTTTTTTTTTTCTTGTTAGTGAGATGGCAGTCACAATAAAACATGCTAAATATTACGGCCTAGCGCACACAGCCGCCTGTGATATCTAAGCTACCTAGCCCTTTCACACATAAAGAAAAGAAAAGAAAAGACAAAATGCCTTGCCTTCAGGCCCCGGCGCAACTAAAGCAATCACGCACCGAAGAAATCCTCATTGCAGCTATCACTGGTGCGCTACAGCCTGGGTGAAAACTCCAGTAGGTACTTTTCATCATGCATATTTCGTTTAGATGCATACATACCTGTAGTATCTGTGTTTTTGCCGCTCGGAGCACATGACGCACTTGACACTCTTGCACAACGCACAGTATTTTTTTTTTTAAATTAAAGGCTCGCCTCGTGCACGCCAAAGCATCCGGATTTTGTTCCTTTGGTGTACGCAATCAGATGCACTTCGTTAGGGAGCTTGATAATCGTCGTCTACGTCCAACCGTTTGCAATGGCAAGGAAACCGCCCGGCACAATAAATGAGTCTCCTGGAGGGTTCATGCTCGTTCACTTGCAGAGTGGATCGCTCTGGACGTAGAACAGGGTTGGTTCCTGACCGAGATGCGCATCCGATATGTAGGAGATTCACATGTGTCACGAAGTTGTTGATTCCACAGAAATGAACGTTGGAGATCCTTTCACAACAGAATGACCATTCTCTGCACACCGAGAACCTTTTCACCACTGCGACCACATCCGTTCTGACTCCTGAGGCCAGAAACCGGCTACAGCTCTGAATCATCCATTGCCAAAAAAATGCAGCGCGTTTCCTGCAGGTGTGCATTCCGGCCGGGACAATGCCCTTTTCACGGGGTGTGTATATGTGCCTCTCTGCCGATCTTCGCGGATGAAATCCTATAGCTGCACGGTTGTAGATGACGCGAGGAGGAAGCGACGCCCATTGCACCATGCCGGCGCCGCGGTGACCGCATTGTGCTCGGTAACTCAAGACACCCCGCGCATATGTGCCGCTCAAAGTCACAGGAGACAATTCCACCTAGCTCAGCAGCATCAACAAACCCCTGGCTGCTTTGCCCTTTGAGATCCCTCTCTCTCTCTCTCTCTCTCTGCCCCCACGCTCTCCTGTCTGCCGAAAACCTGCACGCTGAGAGCGTCTCATTGTCACGTCGAACACTGCCCGCGCTACACGCTCTTACAATACGAAGATAGCATATGCGTACGTGCGTTATGAGTGGATAGTGAAAACGCTCTACCTTCCCCCATACTGCGTGAACGATATGCTGCAATCACTGTCACTACTTTCCGCTCCGAGGCCAAACAAGGGGGGAAGCTTTCGCTTTCTACCAGCGTTGGCATGGCCATTTAGTATGGTGCGCTTTCGCGTCGTCTGCTACACTGCCGCTCAATGTGTTTCCCGCCCGCTCCCGCATGATGGCGCCACATCCTCGCGCAAAAGGCGGATTGGCACTCTTGCAGGCACCCATCGACACTGATGCTGAAGGCTCAAGTTGGTGTCCATAGTGAAGCTTCCGCTTCCAAAAAAGGACATTAAGACTATAATGTGACCTCGACCTGTTCAAGCTAACTGAGGTTGAATGCGCATTAAAAATATATACATATTGACAGCACGCAAAAATACGGAAGCAACCGATGCATCAATTTCATCTGAAAGTACACACACACACTTCAGAAATGCGTGTGGCTTCATCAAACGCATCTAAGCACAGCCACACTAATGCACGATGACTCCCAGGCCCTAGCAACCGCCGTTCCTGCTGTGCCACCACTGCTTCATGTTAAGTGTTGTCCAATCCTGCACCCTTTTCCCTTCATTCTTTTCACCACTCTGATCAAATCTTGCAAAGCCTTCACTCTCTCAATAGCCCGCGCCCCCTTCTTTCCAAGTTCTCAGCAGCCCTCTCCTTTGCCTGTGACTGCGAAACTAAGATCATTACAAAGGCAGCTTCGCTTAGCAATTCACTACATCTTGCGGTGAACGATACTCTACCTATCTTGAAAAAAAAAAAAAAAAAAAAAAAAAAAAAAAAAAAAAAAAAAAAAAGAGACTAATTACATTACCACTGCACTCTGATTCTAAACACAATGCATTCTTAAACAGGTGATATCGAAGAAAAAAAATCTCTTATGTTCATGAAATTACTGTATTTCGAGCTAATCTTTCCCACCGTGACAAATTTGAATAGAAACAGCCATGCAACTCAACACCAATATGAGATAAAGACAGAATGTGCACCCTCAGTAGAAAAATCGCTGTTTAGAATACGGATTATCTTTCAGGCTACTTTTTCTTCCTGTCTGACTGTTTTGCCCTGCCGTCCTCTGTAAAATGAGCCTGCGCAATCTTGTCCACTTCTCAATTCCCCTGCACAATGGAAGATCAATCTTTGCCTGGCTTTCCTCTTTGATACAAAGTGACTTATTTGCATTATTTACAGTTAGCAATGAGGTAAACCCCAAAAAACCATGCTGAAGTGACAAAAACATGAGTGAGAAAATGAACAGCTGAACTGTGCAAGACACAAGACGCAGAACCTGTAGAAAACAATACTGCATTTACTCGATGCTAATCCCCCCCTTATTTTTCATGACCGCAGTGCCTAAAGGCAGTGCTTAGATTCGAAAAAAATCTAAAATAGCTGTTGCGCTTAAAGTTCAAGCTGCAACAGCCTTCTTCAAACTCATTCAGACTTCCGTTACGGATGCCACACAGCTTACTACCAAACAAAACAACGAGGGCCTGCAATGCCTGCAAAACCTGCCAAGATTCACCAAATAGCCACCAATTCCAGGTCCACGTGACAACGCGCTGATAGAGTAATCGGAATCGCTTTCAGCTGGCATTTGCTGTCCTCCACTGTGAGCCGTTGTGTAGTTTCGGAAGGCAAAAGCACAGGAAGTTGGAGACCGTGCTGCTGATACTGCATCACTTCGGGTCTCCAATGGCTTCAGTTAGACTGAGTGAGCAAGCCCACTGGAAGCTTTTTTTGTACTCTCTTTCTCACAAAAAAGGGGGTGATTAGATGCACATAAATACATGCATACAAGGTAGAGCTGTGTCTCTGTACCTCAAGCGCGATGACATATAGCACAAACACAAGGTTTCAGTTTCGTGTCTCTTAAACTCATGCCATCACGCTGCAGCCATTGCATCTGTCAGTCATGCCATTTCGGGCACTGCTGTGCACGCCACTGGCCTTTCAGTTTTATTTCAGGACGGCGTCACGCCGTCGTAACACCTACTCATGTTTCTCTCTCTTGCATCCACGTGCTTCCTCCACTCATTGAGCATGGTGTACCGCTGCCTTTTTAGAATGCTTTCTGCACAGAAGCATATTCAGAACCATTTTTGAAGAGACACCTCTGCCACTGTGTCGCACGGCAGGACCGCGGGGGCATTTAGGGTTTTCAAGTAGTTCTTCGACACTACCGAAAGTGCGCTCAAAACAAAGCACTTGGCAAAAATGCGAAAAATCATTGATGTCCCTTAGCTTCCATCTCAAATGTATAGACTACCATATACCAGATATCGATTAAATAAAATTGCTGTAATGCAAACTGTATTCGGCATCTTTAGGAACATTCAATAATTCGAACAATTCGCATCTGGTCCTTTGAAGGCGAAACTGCCAAGATTTTATTGTAGTACCCAAAGCTCAAGGCTTCAGTGGCAACCCTCAAGTTCTGCAGTGCAATTCAAGCACAACAAAGCCACAACAAAACTTCTTCACTCACCGATGATGGCCTTTTTCCTGTCAGTTTCAGCATCTTTCTCCACAACCTTTTGCTTCTGCTCGGCTATAAGCAACTTCGTCTTTTCAGCTTCCCTGTGATATTGACAAAAGGCTATGAGCTCCAAATGATGCTCACTAATAGCAAAACAACGCACACCAATAAAAGATATTCTGAAAGCAGCTGACACAAGAAACCATAATTAAAAACCTGAGCCCTTAGGAAAGCATGATTACTGATACACAAATTCAAGATGCAGCACCACAGAAAAAGATATTTATCAGGCCTCTGCAAATGTTCATGTTTTGAGCTTGGACAGATTAAACACCCAATGCGTTTACTTCAACACATAAGTCAATATCTCAAGAACTTATTGCCAAATAATACAGCTTCAATATTCACAGATGCTGGTTACCCCTTAATTTCCTTTTCAGTTCATTCATATTTAAATCTGGTGGCTATCCATAACATGTGCTTTGGCTCTCGATGCTTTAAGCAACTAATAAGATGTTCAGATGAGCTAGCTGATGCGTTGTACTCGATTGAAAAATCGCATCAAGTGAAAGGTACACAGAGGGACAGATACAACATATGTAAACGCTACTTACAACTTTACAGAGAAATTAACCAGTATTTTGAGCGAGCACCTTAGAAATGCATGCCAATCAACAAAAAGCTACCCTTCTTACAGTGGTGAAGCGTGCCACCAATTTCAAAATAATTCATTATTGTTACAGGGTCTAAAGTCCAGACTTTCTCGTTCAGAAACATTAGTGAGAATGTGCTTACACAGCAGCAGCCAGCCACTTAGATAGAAAAGGCTTTAAGTTCTCAGTTTGATCACTGTGCTTTCTCAGCAACTTGGCTGCATACAAGCTACAGTGCTTTTGGTGACGACTGTGTTATTTATAGCCAATTAACAATAATGCAGATGTTGGTGCCATCCTACCTGCAAATTTAAACATTAAATCTTAGTGCAAAGCATAGTTAATGTTTCTCAATGTGCACAAAGCATAGTTAATGTTTCTCAATGTGCACAAAACATTTCTTTTTTTTTTTCACTGGTGACATCCTTATCCAGCACCATTATGCATTATGTGGCACCATTATACTTCTCTCGTTTGAGCATGTACTATGTATCCTGGAGTTAATATATCGCACAATCTCTAGTTACTAACAAAGGCAACAGTGCCCTGTCTTAGCTACAACATAATTTACCATTAGCTTCTTCCCTAATTAAACCTCTTGGATATTTAACATTAGCTAGCGCAAAGCTAGAATACGCATGTGCCACATGAGATGCTCACATTTATTTTTTGCAGAAAACTCTTAAATCAGTACAAAATCGTGCAGTCAGATTCATCCACTCAAATTCTTATAGTTCCAGTGTCACTGCCAGGAAATAGAAAATTAGCCTGCCTGACCAAATGATCTGGCTCAAACTCTGAGCGTCTTTCATAAATTTGATCACTTCCTCGTCCCAGATTTAAAACCAGCTCACGAAGTCTTCTCAGGGGGAGGAAAGCACAGCCCACTGCTGTACCGGCTAATTCGACGAACCTCATCACACTCGGAGGCCAAGGTGTAGGTGTGAGGAGGAAAGTCTCTCCTTCAATCTCTTTCCGTCTCTTCTGTCTATCCCTTTTGAATTTTTAACTGCCGTGCCGCCATTCGACTGCGTGCCATTCGCCTCGTTTTGAATGCTGTGTGTGTGTTCCGTGACCTCCGCCAGCCGCTCCGACTACAGTGTGCTGCTTTTGGCATGTAGACTTTGCGTCTCTGGTTGCTTTGCCATGCTGTTCCTTCACGCGCTCGTAATGTCATGTCAGTGCAACGACAGCTACAGCAATGTCTGTTTTTGTGCCCGTGAGCTTCGAAATCTGTCCCTATCTTGTCACACTACCCGCTCGGTTTCACTTGTGCAACTTGTGCCGACTGTCTAATGTCTTGAACCTTTTTGTATGTTGGCTCAGTACACACAGTGGTGATTACCATTTTTGCTCGAGACGTTCGTGCGTGGTGGGGCCGACTTGCCACTGCTATGTTGCACAAGGAAAGTGAGCGCCAGATCTTGCCTTTTAAGATGCCCAGGAGCCACCAAAGAGCAACGCTTTGTTTTGGATGGCACCGCTCATTCGTCGTCTCTTTGGAAACCTGTTTGGATATGGCTCGGATTGATAAACTAATCAAATTCGACACGCAGAAGAGTCGGTAAGTCGTGGGAGACCGTGGACCGAGTATAACAAGGGAAGTGCACACGGTGACTTTTTGACCGCGATTAATGTATACATTTTATGTATGTTGCGTTTTCACGAATGAAGCTCCAGTTTTAGAACAGATTACGTTCACAAGCAAATTTTCAATAAAAGACGTGCAAATATTCAGTCATGTATTTGCGCACTTCCTTATCGCTTCAGTGACACTGTTCACGTGCAAGGTTGCATGCATTGCCCACATGTGTGCGAGAGCTCTCGCAACTCCCTTTAATGCACTTTTTCGCCTACTTTGTCATTAGTGCTGCGAGCTGGTCACGCTAGATGTGACACTGCGACCAGCTTCCAGCAGCAATGGGAAAGTAGGCAAAAAAAGTGCACTAAAGGCAGCTAGCTCGTGTGTATACTCGCATACGACGTGCAATTTCTGGCGAGCACACACCAAACTTCCCCTCTTCCAGAGTGCGCTTGGAGGCATTTGGCTACGTGGATGTCCTCCCCCCCATGCCAAAAATGGTTCAATCCATAGTTGGGCCACCAGAATGTAGGGCACAATTGAAGGAGGAATTGGCGCTAGCACTGTAATTCGTGTCCGCTGGGAGGCATAGAAAGGTTCCGCCCTCCCTGGCCTTCCCCCCATTTGAACCCCTCATACTAAAGCCGTTTATTTTCCACACATATGTAGCACAGCGCACCTGCATGCTTTCTTTGTTCCGACAGCAATCGACTAGAATGACCTCCCTGCCGACGCCCCACTCCACACTAGCGCTAGCCAGTTCAAAAACTCCATTGGAAATACTATGCTTTAAGCCCTGCATCATTAATTTCCGTTCCATTCTGCATACTGCTTTCTATTTTCCCTCATGTAACATACCTTTTAGTGGGATTTGAGATGCTGAGTAAATAAACAAGCAAATGTGTTGCCACATTGAGTGCTAGTATTGCTAACGATAGATAATATGGCCTCAAACTTATGCCCGATACACATCTCTCGCAGGATGCAGAACACATTTCTTTTTCCAACCAATTCAGGAGCTGACACCTAGACAGCCATGCTGCACATGCATCATGTCTTCTACCAAAGCATATAAAAATTTCTTCAGGGGGATCTGAGTAAATGTCATGGAGGTTGTCACTTGCTTATTTTTTTTCAGCTATTATTTGCTTTCTACATAGACCTTATTGGGGGATATTTTCTTAGGAGAGAAACAAGCATGCATTGTTTCTTTATCTGAAATTCTGCGCTATACAGCCCATCACATTGTCAAAAGCAATCATACTATGGGACAAATATATGACCGTTACAAGCTCAAATAAAAGCTAATGTCAGCGCTGTATACATAAAAATTATGTGCAGTGTTTTTTCCTGCAGACAATGCAAACCTAAGTGTCACTACAGTCACACAATGTACTCCTTTCATAATATCTAAAGATCTCAAACTCTAACAATACATTGCCGACATGAAAGCAACGAAGAAGACTGACGTGCATTATTATTTCTAAAACAAGGTGTCAAAGCTGCAGGCAATTGGACAGCAACTAATCCCCTGTAATTCAGATCCAACACACGAAAAAAACATCTCGCCATACTGCTAGGTGAACAAACCACTTTTCGCAACATGTTTACAGCTACAGTCCAAAGCATACGATCTACATTAATACACTGTGAAACATAATTTGTCAAATGCCAGATAGTCATTTCCCTAAGGAAGGAACTACACTGAACACAATAGTTTAACGAGCATACCACAACCAGCCTCTGCACAAAACTCACATCATCTCATAGTTGCGTCGAATAGTTTCAGGAATTTTTGGCTTCGTCACTCGTACTGCTTGCACAAACAGGCCGGGTGCCATCATGTTCAAATCCCTTTGCAGGGCTGTCTTCAGGTTCTCATCGATTTGGTCTGCAATCAAAGCAGACAAGTTTTGCAGAGAAACAAGAATGAGCATAATATAAAAAAAATTGATGAAAAGTACCTCAGAAAATCTCAGGTTAGAACGAGAGAAAGAAGGTGGCTATGCAGTATTGAAGAGCACTGAACAAGAGTAGAAGGGAAGCTCAGTCTGGATCTGGGCCCAGAAGAAGACGAGTCCACTTGTTGAAACGTTGCCTCGGCTAGCGAACCGAGGCTCCGCCTCAACCTTTGTTCAGTGCTCTTTCAGAAAAGTCCAGTTACTTGAACACCACTGCCAAAATTTGAATCTGAATCACATGCTGTCAGCTCGACACGACTGAACAATTTCCAAAGTAATAATAAGCTCACCATCATTCAAGGCTTAAAAGGCTCACTGAACAAATTTTGTGCGACATACAAACACCGTTCAAAGCCCCCCATCGCAGCCCGCCAAAACACTTTAAAGATGATAGGCACATAATATTCAGTTGCATGTTTTATTTTTGCAATGGTTTAGTTTGGTTTTATAGGATTTAATGTCCCAAACAAACTTGGGCCTTAGTGGAGGACTACCGAAACTTCAATCATCTAGGTGGGTTTTTCTTTTTTCTTTTTTTTTGCATGCACTGACATCTCGCACAGTACCAGGGTGCCCTGCTTTTTGCTTCTTCACTCTTGAGACTTTAGAGCAAAGAAAGATCAACAAAAGTATTTATTTGCACAATATTTTGCGGACGTCCCGCAAATCGTACGCACTTTCGCGCTCAACGCAACCCTGCATCGGCATTGAATAGTGTTGTGAATTCATCGCCAGTGCTAGTTTTCTCCCCTTCTCGCACCCGACATGCTTCATCGGAGAATTGCACGCCCAGTGAGAAGAGCAGCTAGCTCACATTTGCCTGACAATCGCAGAAGCCGCGGGGTCCTTCTGTTGGCCACTTCCAGCTCGGATGCAGAACGACAGTGCACGAGTCAATGTGCTACGCTTGGGCCTGTTCCCATCTATCACCGCGCGCAGGTGCGCGTCGTGTCCGCCCAGTATTAGGTGCTTTCAGATACAGGTTTCACGATCGTCGTCATCTGGCACGTGTATTGTCTGCTGACAGTCGCTTGCTAGAGACACCTTTCAGTATAATTTTTTTTTTTTTCCGCTACCTCTAAATGAGTTCGGCATCCCACATTTCTCGAAAGTGCGACCGATGAGCTCATTGGGAATACCGGTCAAGCGTCTGCGATTCGGCTATAGGGCATGGCCAGCATGGCTGGAGAGGCCCGTGAGACACGTCCGAGATGCACTCGTTTCCAGTCACATGTGCGTCACGAGCACAGTGGCCGTGACAATCGCGAGGTCAGCGAGGTGAAACCGAAACCATAGAAGCAGTCGGCCAACGCCAGCCCTAGATAGCGCTTCCTCTCGCTGGAAGCTTGACGCTGATAGCGCTGATTAATAATGATGCCGAATTCGTATATCATACGAGGCTAAAATCTGACATAATAAAATCGGGAAAAACCCCTTATTATATGCGGGTTTTTACAGTAATAAGGATTCACTACTCATAACATAAGCAAAATATAAACATGCTTTATTAGTGCACCAAAATAATATGTTTGCAATTGCCATCTCAGGTTCTAGAAAGAACACCTCACTGAGTATGCATTCAATTTACATATTAGCACACAATGTTCCATGCAGTAACAATAGTGTCAGCAACAAAAAACAATCCAGGTCTTTTTCAGCAAGGCTTCAGAGCTAGCACAGAGTGAAAGTCAGCGAGAGGGATTTGCAGAAAGCAAAAATTATTCCCAATCTGACATAAGCTTCTAACTTACGGAATTTTCCCGTTCACACAACTTGGCCACAATTACTACCTTTACACATAATGTGTAAGTGCGACCAAACAACCCTGAATAAAGTTTTGGTCAGGCAGGCTTTCAAACACTATTCCTTCAAAACTAAGGTCAATATCCTTAAAGTGGCATCTGCCATGGTGGCAAGAGCATTTGAACTCTGGGAAGAGTTTGGACATTTGTGATAGCAATGTGCAAAAATGCCTACATAAAGAGGTTTTGGACCACACAAAGGAAAATCAGATAATCACAATTTATCTGCAGTCCTTCATAATGGAGCACTTCAGAGCCCAAAGCATTGTTTCAATAAATAAGAAGCTGTTCAGTCAACTCCTTCAACCCCAGTTAATTACTGCCAGTGTTCATTTTCATATTTGCAAAGACCAAGAGATGCACCGTAGCCATGCAATCAACAATTCTTGTCTGAAGCATCACATTTTCAACAGCACAATTTAAGGCTCCGAGTAAAACATCGGGCTGTATCTTGAAGAGCTCACAATCGAAACCCATATGGAATAATAAATGCCCACCCAATTCGCATAATTTCCTAGCCAGCAACAGGTCCATTTGGTAGCTTACTTCACATTAATTTAACAAATTTCCAAACTCAATAATGGCCACAGCCCCCAGACTTATAAAAGAACTGGTTAGTTGGTTCGTGGGGTTTAACGTCTCAAAGCGACTTAGGCTATTAGAGACGCCATGGTGGAGGGCTCTGGAAATTTCGGCCACCTGGGGCTCTTTAATGAGCACTGATACTGCACAGCCCACTAATGCCCAGCTTTTCGCCTCCATGGAAAAGCGGCCACCACAGCCAGGATTTGATTCCGCATCCTTGGGCACAGTAGAACACCCTAACCACTGCATCACCACGGCGGGGCCAAAGAACTTACCAAACAGGTTAATGTAGACCTCCTGAAGGTTGTGAACACTGCAGAACTGGTTTAACTCATGGTGCACCTTGTTGAAGATTAGAGTCTTGTCATAGTCAGCAGTGTAGTTCTTCACCATGTCATAAACTAAAAGAGAGGTTTTGCTGGTTACAAAACAGGTTTTAGGTCGTCATGAAGCCTCAGGAAATTCATTTTCTTTGCGTCATTGCCAATCACTGTAAATTCAAATATCAGTTCCATACTTGTAGTACACTTCACAAAGTTATAAAACGTTCCCTGTCAGCCACAGCAGTAGTTTCAACCATAAAGCAATTTCGATTCAATTGCAATCACTATTGCCTTCACTTCCCAAGATAATTTAAACATCAGTGTCTGGATCACCACCTTCGGACAATGAAGACTGCGACGAAGAAAGGCTTTTGTGACGATGGGCCAACGACACATCCATCACGTCCACCAGACAACATTTTTATAATCAAGGCCACCATAAAAAAAAAAAAAGCATTCAAGCGGTACAAGAGCCACATAACCTAAGCCACAAATGAGCACTGTTTGCCCAAAACGCTCATGATGAGAAACTATTGAACAAAGATGAGCTACGCTCGTCGTTCAATATGGTCCTGGGATGGGCTGCTCGTCCACAATGGCAACGGGGTTAAACACTGGTTGTGCTTCAGTAGCCCGGACTGGACGAGAGGCTGTAGGCTCCACAGTGCAGCTAAATACATCAACCATCATGCTACACTTCATATGAGGGGAGCAAACAAATTTCGCATGTTTGGAATGCTGAAAATAGTCAAGGCGAAAATACAATTACCGAAATATACATCCATTTGATACATGACTGTTTCAGATTTGCCTAATATAATCATTCAACATGCTGATTACATTACTCACTACCAATATTGCAACAGAGGTGAGAAAAATTAACAATAGCTAAACATCTCAAGCAAAAGTACAATAAAAGACTGCTTTAAAATTATCATTTTTGAAGATATTTAAGAGCTCAAAAATCTTCTTGAATTCCGCACAGGCATTTCTCAAAATTCAGATTAAGACAAAAGTAAAGAGAGAATCAAAGCAGAATATCTTACCACTGTCTGGGCTTAAGATATTTACAACTTCAATTCTGTCGAAGTAGATCATGACGCCACCGCTGGAATCAAACACTCGATTAGCTACACATTTACAGAGCAGAAAATTGCACAAGGTAATTGCTAGCATCAACCAGCCTATGATTAGTGAGACACCAATTGCAGCCCTCTACTACAAAGTTTGTAAAACACTACAAAAGGAATGCCTGCCTGAGATGGCCCTTATCTCCTAAGCTATTAATCCCAATAGAACTTTGCCTATTAAGTCCAACAGAGCCCCTCTGGTGCCTGTTGTCCTCTATTTGCTTTTTAAGATCATCACTATGCTAATAAAACCTGACAAGTAAAAAAAAAAAAAAAACAACAGCTGTGACTGCAAGCGTGCATAGGCTGATATTAACGACCTGCAGTATTCATACTGTTTTCTAACTCCTGCTATGACACCCTGCATCATTATGCCTTTCCCACAGTACAGAGAATTAGGAGGGGCAATAGCAGTTCTGGTTACAGTTGACATGTCTAGTTAAGCAGCAGCAATATTTGTGGTATAAGCAAAGCCTGGCTTGAAGCCTTATCATAAGGCTTCAAGCCAGGTGTTACTGAACGTGATGAATTACTGCCCATTGGTCAATGCATAGATACATGCATACACATAAACACACTTTTAATGCACATGAGGTTTAGCGTCCCAAAGCTGCACATCAGCAAATGAAGAATGTTTTAAACGAGAGCTAGTTTCATTTTAACCCAATGACAATCTTAAAGGTAGAAGAATATACATATAAGCCAGTAGGTAAGGTGTCCCACTGAATCTACAGAATAAAAAACAAAGACATGGAAGATAACAAGCACCTATTCAAGCTTCGTCACCCGACTAACGTACTCATATCTCGCTGCCCATAGGTGTTTTCGCATTCCGCCTTCATCCGGCTGCCGCGGCCGGCCCCTTCTACTCAGCTGCCGAACGACACCGCTACTGGGCAACGGCTGCGGGCACATATTCTTACTAGACGCAAGAACAGCTTTTCAATGCTTCAAAACGTACCTGGTGCCACACGGAACATTTTTGACCTCGTCTGTCTGAAGCGTTACCTGAAAAATAAGGCAAACGCTATTCTGAGCTGCGCATGCGATGTTGAGAAACAAATCAAAATGAGTTTTAATGAAGTCATTCAAAAGAAACAGTAATAACCACATTCCCGAAGACAAATTATCACATGTGGTTCGATCACACCTGAATACAGGAGGTTTCTTTTGTGGACAAAGATGTTCTTAGTAGATAGACCGTCTACAATAATATCATGCAATTTTTTTTTATTTCTTTGCCGAACCTACCTGAATTGATCGGTAAGTAGTGATGAATGGTATCATCATATGAAAACCTGGATTACTAGTTTGCTTAAGCAGTGCGCCTCCCTTGAAAAGAAACGTTATAATAATTAGGGAACATATCACGGCCACAAAATTTGCCAATGAATTCAACAGCGGCTTACCCGGTAATAAACACCAACGTGACCTGGAACAGATTACACAAAAATATTTGGAACATGAAAAGTGCTATATTATGGCACCATCGCAACAAACCCCAACCAGCGGCTCACCTTCGTCGATTTTGTGCAATGAAAAATTGACAACGAGGAACAACACAAATGCACACGTCAAGGCTGCGACTCCTGAGTTGGGCATTGTACACCTGGAAAACAGTATCACACATATAGCTGATTTTCGAACACCGCTTTATCATTATTTTTCGCTAAAAGAAGTCACAAACATGGGAACTCACCAGTCAAAGCTCTCACACCACAGTAAATTTTGGACCGATACCACTAAAAACGGTTAAATGCGCATACACTTGGACACAGGGGACTAGATTTAGGGACAAGCCGCATATACAAGCTCTATCAAAGCAAGAACATAACAAAAATAACTGTGTTACATTCACGCGCGACAGAACACTCCCGCTGTAGCGGTAACCAGAAGCTTGAATGTGTCTTGTTTTGGCCTGAAGCGGATAGTGCTGATCCATTGGTGTGTGTGGCCAGTGCGGCATTGAGGCAAGTGCTGCTTCAAAGGCGTTGAATATCAACTTTGTTGAATACCAGCCTAATTTTTGCCATCGCTGTTATCCCTAGGCACCTGCTGCAATACCATGCCTGTTGTTTACTAAAGGAGGCTTTCATTAAGGGATTTTGGATTTTCAAATTCGCCTGTGAAAGCACAGTTCAAAATTTACAAGTGAGCTCATGTTTAAAACTACAGTGAACTATATTCAAATCTATGTGACCGCAAAAAGCTGGCTGGACCATGACACCCTAACCATGGCACCGTAGCTGGGCGCATTTTTTCAGTCTTCCACTGCTTTCACTTAAGAGGTAGCAGAGGCGCAGAGGGTCTAGTTCACTATAGTTCCTATGTTCACACACAGCTAGTATTGCATATAGTGATTTTACACAAGTAACTGAAATGTGAATAATCACCTAATATTCAATTATCCAAAACACGGTGGTCAATAACACTAAATTGCGCTGCAGTATGTAAAAATAAATAGACAGCTAGTTTGAACATGAGTGTTCAGTCGTGATCCTGGGTCCGCGCTGAAGTTTTGCGGAGAAAAAAGCGACCGATTTCACCGCGGGCGCGTCATTCATATTTAAAAGACTGCGAATATAATCGTAGTCCACTAGCTATAATGAACTTCAAAATTACAGTGAGATGATTAGGACCGATGGCGTCCGCGGAACGACGATAATACCAGATTAAAAATCTAAAAAAAAAAAAAAACTGTTTTTGAGCCCCTGCGTCGCGAGATATATGCTCAATGAACCCCCCCCCCCCCTCCCTCCTTTTTTTTAATCTAATCGAAATTATAGGGACCGCGTCAGGCTCTATGAAATCGAGCACGTGCATGACACGCGATATATATTGTGTGGTGCGTGCTCATATACGACCATAGACGTCCGACGGACGTCCGTTTTCGGACCTTCGGACATCCATATGTATCAGCAGCGCAAACACAATCAGAGGAAAAGAAGAATAAGAAGGACGGAGCGCTCCGTCCTTCTTATTCTTCTTTTCCTCTGATTGTGTTTGCGCTGCTGATACATATGGATCGTTACCAACTAGCCCGACAGATCGTGTTATTCGGACATCCGACGGAAGTCCGGTTACGTTCAATATACGCACAGCGGACGTCCGTCGGACTATCGTTCATGGATCCGGATCGCGTCCCACGGACAGCCGGAGGCGGACATTCGGACGTTTCCCGGAACTTGCTTGCAGGGCCCGCTATTGGCGTAAAAACTTGCCAATAACAGTCGTGTAGAGCTCGACAAGCATGTGCCATGAAAATTTCAGTCACATACTAGTGCTCAATGACTCGTGAGCACAGCAGGCAATAGAATATGCAACAGGTTCAATTTTCCTGTTGTCTGCTTTACTTTCACACACAAAGCACTGAACAGCAGTGTGCAATTAAAACTTCCATCAAAGAGGCACATATGCTAGCTGAGCTTTACACAAATGCACCATTCCTGAAAACATGCAAAGTGCATAGGCATACCAGCATGCGAGGTTGTAAAAACAGCATTTTGGTTTTTTAGGCTTTAATGCAAAAACTGCGTGCATAAATAGTCTACACTAAAAAAATATCCATGTTAAAGCTACATGCAAACATAGATGGATCATGGAATGGCATGGTAAAATGCAGGCCAACTGGAGTATTAAGAATTTGCTTGAATAATTTTTTTGAATATCCTTGGCTGTGACAGCTCTTTTATTGAAACCTAATATTTCGGAATTAGCAAGATGATAGAGTCCTCTATGGGCGGCCTCCGTACGCCGGGATTCCAGGAGCTGGTACTATCCTGTGCATTCGCTCGATCAGCTGTTGGTGGCCTTGCAGGCCTAAGCTGGAAAGAGCAGGTTGAGCTCCTCCTGCAATAGAAGGGAAAATGAAATTCAAGTTATCTGTGCTGAACTTTGATTACACATCTCCAAGGGTAACTCAACTGCTTTTTCCAGATGGCACTGTACGCATGCATCTCCATTCAGAACAGTCACATACTATGTAGAAAGGTCATATAACTGCAGCAAAACCCACACAGAATACCAAAAGATACAAACATAGTTTGACCAGAATCTGGCATTCAGTATTTTAATGTTTTTATGTCGTCTCTTTGAACATGCCACTCTGACTGAACATGGCATGTTGTTTGCTGCTATGTGCCCTCAGCAATGCCCAAGACATGGAGTGCACATTCAGAGGAATTAAGCATATAGGATGCTGTATATTAACATAAAGCACAGCCAGAGCATTGCAGTATTAAACAGGTATGCATTGGTAGCAGAAACCTGCATTTTGAGTGGTTTAACAGGCAAATTTCTAGTCATTGTTCCTGCTCTGAAAAGAAGTGATCAATAATAACATAATTTAAAATTGCTACCTTTTTATTCTGCAAACTGCATGTTTCGCTGGTTTCCATGTACCCTCTACCGAAGACATTCCCTGGGCGTGTCAGGGGTATATCGACATCAACATCTAGGCTACAAGCGTCCAGAAAGCGTCTCCTTAGAGCAGCTGTGACGAAGTAACCTATGTTAGTGTAACTGATAACATGCAAGCTGCAGCAGCAGAATAAAGATAGATATTTGATATGTGGCTAAAGCCCAATCAGAGCCCGCAGCAGTGATTGCGCAGTTTTCATGCTTCTGCAAGAAAGTTATTTGTTTACCTACAGCGCTATATGTGACACTACAATAGCAAGGCTTATAGTTACACAAAACACAAAAAGCTGACAACCACAAGCTCCTGATGTATTACCGGCATTATACAGCATGGATGTTAAATAGGTACTGAAATATGGTTGCATAATTCTTGCAACCAGCTGTGCATGTATGTCATGGATTTCTCAACTACACACCACAAATTACAAAAAATAATGGTCTTTATAAATGCTGCCAGCTGTTCAAAAGAAACACTGTACCTTTTTTAGGGGGGAAGGTAGTGGGCACCAAAGAAACTGCCCCTGTCCAAGGACGGCCCATAATTTGCCCCTATGTAATATCGGGGACAGTTTCTGTGGGCCACACAAACTACAATCAAAGTACATAACTTTCACATCGACCAGGAAACTCAGACCACACTTGTCGATGTGAAAGTTGAACATTAGTTTTTTCATGTGTGCAAGAGAAATAAGGTCACAATTCGTTTAGATCGCGATTCTAGTCCAAAATCTCCAGACATACAGTCCAGACTTTTGCCCCCGCAGTATAAGCCACCACTTGGTAAGAGATTAGTAAAAGAAGTGTATAAAAGACATGAGTACTGTTGGACAGCCATAGCTATAAAAATAGTATTGACATTGGAGTACTGCCTTAAGGCAGGGCCTAGGGCATTACAAAAGCAAGAGTTAGTGTCCGCTGGTCCTCATTTGAACAAACAAAAAGAGTTGGGGGGGGGGGGGGGGGCAAAGAAATCTACCTCAACTACATGTTCTGTGTGACATCAAGCCGCAGTTAGCATTAAAGATATCACACAGCTTTGTGGAAAATTTGGGAGCCCTTTGCTGCTTTCTTACAGGATTGGACAAAAGAGCTCACCATCTTCAGAAAGGCATGTTATATAGAAATGAAAATAGTGAATTTACTGCATCTGGCCACAACAACTTGCACACGGAGAGGAAGATGAACTGAAAACTTTATACATGAATGTACATATTTACAACAGGTGAAACAACGAGCATGATCTATGCCGAAGAGGCAAGTGATCAAAATCTAGCTCAGAACGAGTTCTCCAGGCCGCGGGACCCAGTTTCATTAACTTCGGGACTCTGCCCACATTTCTCATCCCCAATAACAACAAACTCACACATGACTGGCTAACAAACATTTTGGCATGTCTTTCCATTTTCATAAGGTTCTTCACCCTCTCCCTAAAACAAACAATGCAAAAGGGACAACAAATTCGTTTCACAACAAACGGAATTTAGAGAATGGACCTCGAAATGATTGGTTCACTAGGTCACATGCCAAACTCTCTCCCCTAGGATTAAAACCCATCAAAACTGAGTCCCACGTGCGCAACCATTGTCCAAAGCTTGCACCCTTGGCGGCTCCTTTTACAGGGCAATTATCGGCGACCGAGTCAGCACCATTGCAGACATCAGAAGAGCCAAACCACATCCTCCCGCTCCGCATCATACCGTCACTGTTACACCCTTGCCCTGCTTCAACACCGCCATTTCTCACCATTGTTGGCATCCAGGGTTGGAATCCTCAACGAGACCCACTCAGCGCACCTGCACTGAATAATTGTCACTTTTATGGGCTCCCCGTCAAGGAAGAGGGCCTTACACCCTTCAGCCTGACAGTGTTTTTTCTTTGAACGATAAGCAGTTCTTACAAAAGAGGTGGTCGTTTCAAAGCTGCGCTGCCTCCGGGTGATGGGTCCTGCCAGCGTACTAAGGGGTCGTCGGTGTATACTGTTCATAAAGCTCCTTAAATAAAAATGAGCCCCCTACATGATGCAGCAATGAGAACAAACTGCCTGTCCCCGCGTCTTCGAGTGCGACCGCAAAGTCCTCGGAAGAAGGGACTTCTTTCCCTCTCTGCCCACATTTCCGTTAAGCCGGACCCTGCTGCGACTGCCTCTCTGTGCGTGTCTCCCCGACTCCTGCCCAAGGGCAAGTGGGAGACGGCCGCAGCTGGGCATTGAACAAGTGACCCAAAAAGAGTAGACTGTACTAATGGTGCCTAGCATACCCACCGATCCCTTACAGAAATCATTAAAGGAATGAAAGCAACACATCAGATAACGCTACAATGTTTCTAAGTGCAAAGCCGACAACTCCAAGTCATATAAATATATGCACATCTCTGCACATTAACTAGACAGAAACAGTGCAGAGTAAACTAAAAATTCAGTGTCTGGCAACACTATTAAAAGGGGATAAAAGCTACGGGGGGCTACGATTATTAGTACCATTTTGCCTTTAAACTGCAATACCATACTTGTTACATGCTTAAAATCAGATTCACACCTGTCCCACCCACAGCAATGGAACACACATCCGACTCAAGTCTCCAGAGAAAGCGCAAGCTAGACTATTACAGACGCACCCTTGGTTGTTTTTCTGGAATTTCTGAGGGTGAAGAATCTGACTTATAAGTAGCATGTATATGAATAAGAATCCTATGACAGTAAATGCATCACATTTTCTGGAGTGGCTTTTCTTTGCTGACCACATATGAGGTGAGCTATAATTTATCCAACTTGGCCTAGCTTTATTCTATAAATAACAGAGCTATAGCAGGTACTCAGTTGTCCACTCTTAGGCTGAAAATGCGAGTGCGTGGCATGCACTTTTCGAGATGCCACTGCATCCATCGCAGCCGCACACCGCAGCGAAGAGGCAGACAGTGTGAAGTAGCAGCCTCTAGTCCCTCTACCACCACAGGGATCCCAAACTAGGGACCCCTTGTGTTTGTCAGGGCAGGCCCCTCAGGGTCAGCTAGTGCGTAACCTCCTGTGTTTGTATCTGATGGAAATGTTTTCCACCACCACCCCAAATACGCAGCTGCGCATCATAGCAGACGTGAAGCAACAGTTCCTGGTCCTTCTACGCATAAGCCACTTTGCCTTGATGCATGTCTGCACACCATAGTAAAGAGGCAGACGACATGAAGCAGCAGCTCATGGTACCTTTACACGAGCCATTGTACTTTGATGCGCGGGTGCACACCATAGCAAATATACAGCCTACGTCACACAGCAGCCCCTGGTCCCTCTATGCAGAAGCCACTTTGCCTCAATACGCACCTGTGTACCTGAGCGAAGAGGCAGATGTGAAGCTGCAGCTCCTGGGCCCTCCGTGCACAAGCCACTTAGCATCAATGCACGGTTGTGCACTGTAGTAAAGAGGCGAAGGACGTTAAGCAGCAGCTCCTGGTCCCTCTACACATCAGCCATTTTGCCTCAATGCGCATCTGCACACTGTAACAAACAGCCAGATGTGATAAAGAAGCTCCTGGTTTCTCTACACATAAACCACTTTGCCTCAATGCACGTCTGCACACTAGAGCAAAGAGGCAGATGACGTGAAGCTGGAGCTGCTGGTCCTTCTAAGCACAAGCCACTCAGCCTTGATGCATGGCTGTGACGGATGCATTGCTATTTTGCAAACTGCATGCCACACATTCCCATTCAAGCTAAGAGTGGACGACTGTGTAAACGTAAAATACTAGCTATTTACTCCAAGGGACAATGACAAAAAGTAACATGGTGGACAATGTAAAAAGAATTTGCTGCATAAAGATTGTTTAAACCAGTTCTACATCCTACATGTAAACAAGCTAAAAACATTACTGTCGAAGGGATATCCTGTGTGTTTAAAATCATCACGCTCAAATAACTTCAACACTGATAATCATGATTCAATATTAATAATATAGATAATGATACAATACTCACTTTTATCCATACCAAAGAAATGAGAATGCAAAGGGATGTTGCTGTTTTTCCCCATGGAAGACAGTTTATCCATGCTCAGTGCTGATTCATTTTGGCCTACGAAATCGGCTACAGCAAATGGCATCTGAAAAATTTATGGAAGCCTCATGCTAGTCTTCAATGAGAAAAGCATTGCCATACAGAAGCTGAACACAAATACTTTTACACCACACTAAAAGCACCAACTGCGGTGCTGTTTTTAGGATGACTAGGTACAGGTTTTTGCTGTAGCAAGCCAAATGTTAGCCTTCAATAAGGAAAGCATTCCCATACAGAAAGAGAAGACAAAAACTTTTACAACACATTAAAAGCATCATTTGCACAAATGCTTGTAAGATGACCAGGTACAGGTTTCTGCTGTAGCCCACATCATGTGGCAAACGGTTATCAGAAGCCTTGTATGTGAGCATGATGCCATAGATTCAATTTATGGCTATCACTGTATTAACAAGCATGGGTTTAAAGCTACTTCAATATGATAATCTAGGAGCATGATAAGAGCTTTCAGTGCTAGACATAAGCTCAGTATCATGCATTATAAGGTGCTGCATGGCTCTAGTGTAGCTTTGGCATTATCTCGCTGTTAATAATGCAGTGAAGTTCTGAGGAGCCTTTGAATATCTGTAAGGACAGAGCAACAATTCTGTTTTCATCTTACTTTTGTTCAATTTTTTTTTCTTTTTTGCGGCTTGCATGGCTTTCAAATATGCCAGTTTTGTATAAAAGAAGGCGTTGCAGGCACCAGAGCTCACAGCCCAACTGTATCGCGGCGGCAGTATGTCAAATTCGTGCCAGAACAGTGCAGAGCAACGGGTCAAGAAAAAGACAAGTGCTGACTTCTTTTTTGTCCCATCTCCTTGTCCGGCTGTTCTGCGCTGTTCGGTCCCACATGCATAACCAACATGCGCAAGGTGCTGTCCTGGTTTGTCAAAGCTGAAGGAGAGCACTAAACCTTTAGTTATTTAGTAGCTACAACACAGTGCACACAGCCGTTCCTTCTATAAAGTGTAGTTGCCGTAAAGCTCAAGAGCGGCTGCCCATAAAAAAAACAAAAAAAAAAACACCTCCCGACGTTTTCACAAGTGTAGGCATGTCGCACGATAGGCTCGAGTGAAAAAGTTTTCTCGTATAGTTTTGCAACTCAGCACGTTGCGCATGGTTAACAAATTAACTCCTTTAAAGGGCCACTGTCCAGGGAAGGCCCTTTTAAGCAAAGGAGCCCAGTGTTTCGATCAGGTACCGGAGATAGTCTGTGCAAAATGCTGCAGTGACACGCGCGCCGCAAAGCATCGAAAATACAATTCAAAGCTCTCTCATGCTCTCCGGGAAGCCAGCTTCCCCGTTTCCTGTGCTGGCCCGACGGGCCACAGCAATGACGTACGTACCGCGAACGATGTCCATTGGTCCGTCTCGCTGACCGACGGGAGAAGGATGGGTGTCTACCGCTCGCAGCGCGCTTTTCCCTCGCCACGGCCAGACTGAATCCAGCGGCGCGCGCTCCCTCGACCGTTTTTTTTTTTTGCGCTCCGCCAAACGCGGAGGAGGAAGGGGAATTTGTATTGCGGAGGCTAGACGACCTCGGGCAGGAGAGTGAAAACCTTTGCGAGGGAACGGAAGGAGAGAGGCATGATAGAATCGGGTGATTGCGGTGGCTGTAACTGCGTTATTAGTTAGGCTGTGGCTAAAGGTACGTCGGACGGACCCGATCAATGGTCTTAAAGGTACGTCCGACGGACCCGGTGCGTTTTTCTTCGGGATACGACGGAGGGATCCGGGAAATATTTTTCAGAGGTACGGCGGACGGACCCGATCGGTAGGGTTCTTCCGACGGACCCAACGCATTTTTCTCCGATATAGGCCTTGGGATCCGTCGGGAAAGCAGGACGGATCCGAGATCCCCAGATGTGGTTGTAGCAACAACATGGTAGCCATATGTAGCCAAATCGAAGTTGGTATGAGGTGTACGTGCAAGGTGCAAGAAGTATGTTATAAGTATGTACTACATACTGCATGTGTGAAATGTGAAATTACAAAGAATAGTACAGTGGCAAGAATAGTGCCTAGAATGGGTGATATACTACGTGATGGCATGATGATAGGTTTACGTGAGTTGGACCGCGGCAGGGTGGCAAGCACGACCAGAGCGCAAGCGCATGTAATCGCGGTGTTGACGGCCAGCCTGCGGCCCGCACGCCCGCTCATTTGGTCCTCGTTATCATGTGGATTAACGTCTACGACGGTCGTTATGTAGTGAACTAGTTTTGATTCTTCAAAGTTTCCTCACTTCCATCTGTGATGAGATGCGTCACGTAACGCATCGCTTTCTGCTCGCATTGAAATTTGGTGCTGCAAGTTCTACGTAGTACATATACAAGCGGCGCTGAAAAAGCTGGGTGCCGCCGGCCTGTCTCTAGCCCAAGCATCGCGTCATTCGTGTTTGTTGGAGGTGTGGTTTGTGCTTACCGTGAGATGCTGTGATGTACGGATTACGTCCAACTAGAGTGCTGTGTGAGACTGCGAAGAGTACTGTGATGAGTGCACCGATGTCCGGACGGACATCAGTGTGTCCGTTTATGATCGGCGATGTTGCACGTGCATGTCAGTGTTTATTAGGTGCACTGGTAATTTATTTATACGCGCTGTGCAACAATCAGACGAAAATAAGTCATCGACAATTTGTTAGCCTGCACTACAGAGCTCATAACTCAGAAAATGGGAATGCACATGATGCAGTTTTCGCATGTTGGAGTGGACTGAAAAATAAGTGCCCAGCCCACACCGCCGGGATGCGCATTACTACAGGTGAAATGGTTCAGGTTTCTGTAAAATAGCTGCCTGGCACAGCACCTTCCTAAATGTTCAGGCTTTGTACTATTGTTGAAGGCCACTTTATCATTAATAAAGGAACGAATATGCTTTGTGTGTTAATGACTAGTGCTTTTTCAACATGTTCATTTTTTTTTTCGTTTTTTCTTAGTTTCCTTTGTTTTTCATGCTAGACAAACACAAATAGTACCCTTTTAAACTTGTCAGTCCAAAGCTGAACATGAATATCTGCCATGCATGTGACAGCTTTAATGCTAGAAAGGTTGACGTGTATAGCATGTACGTAGACGCTGCGAAATCTTAGTGGCACGTTCGGCTACTTGCCCCAAGGTCGTGATGTTTAATGCCAGTGATGGCAGTCACACTTTGGTGCAGGTGAAATGCAAATGCTTGTTTCCTGCAAGATGTCAACGCAAAGTACAAAGCCCGGGCAGTCAAATTAGTCTGGAGCTCTCCACTACGGTATTTTTCATAGCTACATATCCTATGTCACTTTAGGATGTGAAACCCTACATGCCACAGGTAGGCTGCATTGTTTTTTAGATTTTGTAACCTCTCGTCTATGTTTTGCAACATTTGGCTAATTTTAGTTCTCAAACAGTTGTTAAAGATGAAACCGAAGCAGTTCTTGGCACGGTTTCCTGCTTGGATTAATTTGCTAATTGCAGTTCTCTGAAACTTGCATCAATGCTGGACAGTTCAAATAGCAGGCAGTTGAATTGCAGAAATGATGTGGATCGTGCATTTCAGTACTGACAAATGGAAAGTAACGGTCCCCTCCTTGCATGCATAGGTGACCTTAGACAAATGCATACTCGGGTGTGTGATTGTGACGCATGTCAAGGGTCAACAGAAGGCCATGTGGAGCCAGTGTGATATGCTTCATGAAGGCTAAAGTAAAATTGTACAACAGCTGCTGTACCATGCAGAAAAAAATTGATCATTTAGTGTATGATTAACTGACCATGAATAGCATCTTACTCAGAGTATGATGTGATATATATCTGGTTTAGCATCCCAAAATAACTACGGCTATGAGGAACACGATAGTTGAGGGCTCCGGTATAATTTCGACCACCTGGGGTTCTTTTACATGCACTGACACCGCACGGTGCATGACGGCCTATTGTTTCACCTCTGTTGAAATGCTCCTGCTCTGGCTGGAACCAAATCTGCATCTTTGGGTTCAGCAGCCAAGCACTCTTAACTACTGAGCCAAGTATCCAACTACTGAGCCAAGAGCCAACAACGGGGCCAAGTATCAAAATGCATGCCATTACATTTCCTTCTAGCCTGTGGTTTTCTTCACAGAACAAATGTATACAAGGAAAAGTAAATAGCAAGAAAACACGTTTTATTGCACATTATATTCAAATTTCAGAAAACATTCTCTAGGAAAAAAAATTCCCATAATGTTTGCATGGAAACCATGAACATCTTACAAAAACAAAGCAATGCACTTACTCCACTCCAATTATTAATGGGCAAGGTTGCATCTATGCTACTACACTGCACTTATCACAAAACCACAAGCCCCATCTGCTTTGGCCAATCGCTTGATGAAACTAACGGAGACAGATGTCGCACACCACAGACTGGTCGTCTCGCAACATATCTCTGCATAAGTTGCATTTCAATTTCATGCCTTTCCACTTAGCTTCAACTGTTGCCAGCATTACTAGTCAGCTATCTCTTCTGAAATTCCTTTTTACGCTGTTGGGATCAGCATCCTTGTTAACGATGGTCTCTGGAATTTTCGATGCTATCATTTTCACATCTTCCTCATCTGGAAGAACGAAGAAAATGACAAGCTTTGAGCAGAAAAAAAATTAGGGAGACTCCTAATCTCCACCTGTAAGGGTATGGTGTGCCAGCGTTAATGGTTCTTGTCTGCAGATCCCACTGTGGATTCCCGTTAATTTACATGCCCTTTGCTACAAACATAATTACTAATTCCTTAATTCATGTCTCTCTTATCTCAGATATGCTCATTAGCATACGGTTGTAGGCTGCCCTGTTAGGTGATAGACAACCTGGCATAGACCTCTGTAAGCCTCAACCTTTCTTAATTGGAGCTGAAACGTCCCAGAACATATTTCAAATATAACTTTGTAAGCTTGACTTAATAACTCCTGCCATGTCGTGTGGCCTCGTGACATTTGGTTCGTGGCACTTTTGGCTTGTGCACAGGGGTCATCTGTTAAATACTGGTTAACATGCATGAAAAATACATTTTCACACAAACTAGTGGCAAATGGTCAAGTGGTGCAGTGCAGATTCTGAAATGTATACCTATATAGATGCAAGGATCGCATTATCACATAACATGATCAAGAGTTCTTTCAGTACCTGTAGTTACATAGCATTTCAATGCCCATTAAAGGACCACCTCAGACAATGGTTGTTGTTACCACAAGACCTGTTCTAACAGCGTACTGACACCATTCCACTGAGCGATGGACATGTATATGCATACCCTAGATAGGTCATGATTGTGGATCTCATTTATTTCTATGACTTCCAAGGAGTTCCTGTGGTCAGAAACCCTACACTTTATGAAATCGGGACAGTTGTCTTGAAAGGTGATGAAAAGAAATAACCAGGTTAACTTGACGCAATGCTAAATTACAGAGGGTGAACATGCTGCATGAAGATACCAAGAAGCTTGTACAAAGAAAAGTGAGAGTGAAATGGCAGGATTTTTGAAACATTGAAATAAACTACAAACTACACTTGTCAAACCTGTCATTAAGGAATGGAAATCATGCAGTAATCAAAAACACAACATGGAGGCCATTTTAGGTCATCTTCACAAAACACATACCCACACCTCACACACAGCTTCATACTTATGAAAGAGGACAAACCAATATGCAAGGAGTGTGGAGATGAACTAACAATAAACCATATCTTACACGTGCGCCAGAGTCGAGAAAATAAGAGGAAACATTTTGTACAATTTTGCAACAGATCCCTTTCCATCCCAGCATGATCCTAGGAGAGACGTGCAAATTTCCTGCATTTTTGGTTTCCTAAAATGTTCCTAAACAAGCTACATCCTAAAGAACATTTTAGTCATTACACACAAAATAAATACATTAAACCCTGTTCTTGGTGCATGGCAGCATTAGTCGCTTATGCACCATAAAAATCAACACAAATGCTGTAAGGTATACCTTGGTTAGCTATGTTATATGAGACAAGCTTTCGGTCTGGTGTGGTCCCTATTCACGTGAAAGCGCTGTCATGAGGGTCTATGTCCCAGCGATCGGAAAGTGACCTATTCCAATAATTTTACAAACTGAAGGCGATTCTACAGATTTCTAAAGACTGGAGTGCTCAACTGTTTTATCAATGTTCGCCTGCTTTGACAGCCTGGAATGAAACTGTTGAAGAGAATACATTTTTGAACATGTAACGCATTTCTGAAGGCGCTGCTTTCAATTACGGGGCCCACAAAAAGCAGCTGAATGTCAAACGCCGCCTAGGTAGGCTTTCTAGCAAGACAGCGGTGTAGCGTGGAAAATCACTCCGCCGGTCCATCGCTGGCGCCGCTGACTTGACAGGCGAACTGTTCAAACTTATAGCTGCTGACCACACCTGAAACACTGAATTGCGCATGATCAAGGCAGAATTTCTCTAACACTGAGCACTGGTAGCTATCGATTTCGCGCCCAATATTGTGAAAATCTGTCCTCTCTTCGATCATTGATACGTCCACGGTTGAACATTTATGCGCCTCGGGGTAGGCCAGCCGTTGGAACATGGATGCGTGGTTGTAGCAACGATCACTTGCATGGCGCACTCTGCAAAATTCCAAGAGTCAGCTTCTGCAACGAAATGTGCAGCGCACATTTTCTACCGCGTACCTAAGTCCGGCGATGCATGCATATCGATCCCGATCGTTTCGAAGCTGCGCGGCCGTTCAGTCGGGTCACGCTAACCTCGAGCATGCGGGGGTTTAAACTACATGTACGCAAAATTCAACGGCAAGGAAAAGATGCAGGCTAAGCACTTTAGTCTAGTCTTCCCCTAAATACCAACTGTTCACAGGGAATTCGGATCATTCGCGCTTCCGGCTTTCCGGTTGTGCACTCTTGCGGTGCGGTGCAGTAGGTCTTCGCCTCGACGAGTCGATGTGCAGCTCGCCGCAGTAGCAGCGCAGGCCTCTAGTAGATTCGGCATGTCTTCTGCCACGGCTCTGAGGTAGAATTTAAACGAATAATTTAGCTAGAAACATCCTGTTTCCTCGGTCTGCATGTGAGGAACGAGCATAATGCCACTTCATATACATACTTTGGACTGCCGAATGTTCTGCACGGCGAGGTGTGTGTGTGTTGTGCCGGCGCTAGATCTTCGGAGGTCAATGCAGGACCTAAGACAGCGTAAATGCTAGGAATAGCTCACTCGCATTACGGGCAGATCGAGGTGATAGTTTAGTGCGAAGCGAAAGCTGCTCGTGAATATGCGTATCTCGATGCCAGCTGGTGGAGCTGGTGCAGTACGTAGCATCGCCTGCAGCTATGTGCGTGACAGTGATGCTTGCCGTACACAACCCTAAGTGAAGACCGTGATCTATGTTAGAACGGATGCACTCTTCGTAGCACCTCATCGAGAGTCGTGGCTAGCTGATATCATAGAGGAGAAGATTCATTCACGCGTAGCAAGCGAGCAAGCGGAATGTGGCCGCGTTCGACGTGCATATAGCCATGAGCCTGTATATCGACGTCCGCCGTACCTTTACGAGAATCGAATGGATACGTCGGACGTACCTTTAGACACTTCGTATTAGTTACTCCTTTCAAAAACATTTTGCGGCCTTGCGTTCTAGGGGCGAAGTCTCACAGTCACCGGGGAAGAAAATATTTTTGACCGGAGGGTGGACAGTGGGCCTTTAAAGCCCAGGCAGGCACTCCTTTATCAGACAGAGAAGTTGCGCGGCTTACTGGCGCAGCGTCCAGTAATGCCGAGGAGGATGGCCCTCAGACATGAGGCTCCATCCTGTCAGTCTCGCCTAAAACACTCGACCGTTCGGCGGTTCGGCTGCTGTACAGAGCTGTTTCTTTACCCAAAAGCTCAGCACCATCGGTGCATCGAAAAGTTCCACTAAAGAAAAAAAAGTTCGGTGAAATACTTACTTTGGAATCGGCGGGTGAACAAAGTGAGCCAACCGCACCTAGCTACAGCAAAAGCAATGCTAGTAGTGCATTACAGCCGCAGGTATTTGTAACTGCGCAAAAAATGCAGAACGCAGACGCAGAAACGTGAAGCTATCTTCCATAACAGAACTTGTCAGGTGGATTGGATTGGCTCATTTCAGATTTTTTTTGAGGATAGGTTCGGTTTCGTTCATTTTGAGCTTGCTGCGTCTATTCAGCCACTGATTAGAGAGAGAGAGAAAACTTTTAATGAGCATATAATCAGTAAATATTCGCAGGAGCTGGGTGGTCGGTGCCCCTAGTCCAGGGCTCCGCTGGCAGCAGCTGACTTGCGGACTAGCTGGATAATCCAGGCTTGCTGGTCCAGGTTGTCGCTGGTCAGGGCCGCCTCCCACTGCTCGTGTGTCGGGCATGGCACTATTAACGTTGGGTCAGGTTTGTCCTGGCATTCCCAAGAGATGTGAAAGAGTGTGGGGCTTGCACCGCACCAAGGACAGTAACTCGTGTATTTTGTTGGGCTTATCTTATTTAAAATTTGAAGATTAGGGAATGTGTTTGTATTTTTCTCCAGTCTATAGCGTCCGAGGAAGGAAGGTTTGTGTGGTGGTGAGAAAATTCTTTCTAACCGTAGGTGTTCCAGCCTGTCGCCGTAAGGTCCTAGGAGAGGGGTGAGGTAGGGATGGGGATCCGCCCGGTTTGTAAGAGCTCGGGCTAGATCATTCGCTACCTCATTTCCTTCTAGGCCTTCGTGTCCAGGTGTCCATGTAATTGTGTGCGTCTGGGAGATGGAACGTAATATTGCACACGCTCTTTTGTGAGGTTTTCCGGCCAGGTAGTCCCTGCAGGCTGGTTGGGAGTCCGTCACTACGTGTGATGACTTATTTTGGTTGTCTTGTGTTTTTATGGTGATGGCTATTGCCAGTGATTCCGCTTCCGCAGGATCCTTGGCATAGATCGAAGCCTGAATAATTGGCCTCTTCTTGTGGTCAACTGCAGCTATTGTGAACTTGCCAGGTTCGCCGTAAGCCCCTATGTCCACGTAGACAACTTCCGCGTCTTTAGACAATTGTTTTTCCAATGATTTGACTCTGGCTTTCCTTCGACCCTTCTGTAACTCATGGTGCATGTGCCTGGGTATCGGGTTCACATAGATGTTGTTTCTTGTGGATGTCGGAATTTGTGATTTGATTTCAGAAGTTCTTAGTGCCTGCCATAGCCCTAGTTTTGACAGGATTTCCCTACCCGCCTGCGTTGTTGTTAGGCGTTGTTTCTGAATCTCTAGAACCGCCTCCTTGAGCTCCTCGAAGTTGTTGTGCACTCCGAGTGCCCAAAGACGTTCCGTTGATGTTGTTGGCGGGAGGTTTAGGGCCGTTTTATAGGCTCCTCTTATGATAGTGTCAATGGCCCTTTTATCAGTGAATCTAATTTCGTGATATGGGAGCCCGTAGGTAATTCTGCTAACGACTAGGGCCTGTACAAGGCGTAGGGTGTCCTCCTCCCTCATCCCTTTCCGGTGGCAGGTCACCCTTCTAATCATTCTGGAAATTTGGTTGACTGTGGTTTTGAGTGTTTTGATTGTATAATCCACTCTCAAATTGCTTTGCAACCACACCCCCAAAACTCTGATCTTGTCCTTCTCTTGAATTATCTGGTCTCCTAGAGAGAGCTGAATTTCTCCTGGGGACTTGTAATTTCTTCTGTGTAGCCTGACAAGTTCGGATTTTTCTGGGGAGCATTGAAGACCACTCTCCCCGGCAAATTCCTCGACTAGGTCTATAGCAGCTTGCAGAGCTTCTTTTTGCGCCAAGGATCCCTGAGTAGCCCAGATGGTGATGTCGTCCGCGTATAAAGTGAAGCCAATATCAGTGCGGGTCAACAGTTTTTTTGCTAAATTTATCATTGCTATGTTAAATAGCATTGGAGAGATTATTGAACCCTGCGGTGTACCTTTGTTCGGCATGGGTACTTTTGGTGATCGGATCTCTCCAATTCCTATGGTGGCTGTGCGATCTGAGAGGAAAGCCTTCACGTATTTGAAAATTTTCTCTCCGCAGTTGATATTGTTTAATTCTTGCAATATGGTTTGGTGGCCAATGTTGTCGAATGCTCCTTTGAGATCTAGTGCCAGAATGAAATTTTCGCCTTTTCGGGGTATGGTGTTGATTACCTCTTCCCTAATCTGGAGGAAAGCATCTTGCGTGCAGAGTCCCTTGCGGAAGCCCAGCATGCAGGAAGGAAAGATGTTGTTTTCGTCGATGTAATTTTGGAGCCTTAGGTGGACTACTTTTTCATAGAGTTTTCCCAGGCAAGAAGTGAGGGAGATAGGACGGAGACTCTCCACAGCCGGTGGCTTTCCAGCCTTTGGTATGGTGATGATATCCGCGTGTCTC
The DNA here is from genome assembly GCF_055883805.1 of Amblyomma maculatum. NCBI lineage: Eukaryota > Metazoa > Arthropoda > Arachnida > Ixodida > Ixodidae > Amblyomma > Amblyomma maculatum. Next base: position 126,134,835 of record NC_139344.1, read on the forward strand.
CAAGCTGATGGGACCTGTCCCTTCTCCCACAGTTCTTCGTTGATGTACTTCGTTAGGTCTTGCAGATGTTCGGTGCTTAAGTTCCTAATCATAGCGTAGGTGACTTTGTCTCCTCCAGGGGCAGTGTTTCTTGTAAATGTACGGGCGGCTGAGTAGACCTCCGCCAGTGTTATGGGGGAGTCAAGGGAGGGGTTTGGTTGACCCGCATATGAAGTTTGGCAAGCCGGAGTAGGCTCTCCTATGTATTTCTTGTGCATGGCGATAATCAACTCTGCATCTGTGCCCGGGTATTTATGGGCTATGGTGTGGAGGGTTCTTCTTGTGGCCGTTTTGGTTTTTGATGTGTCTATCATGCTTCTTAATATTGACCATGCTTTAGCCGTGCTTAGGGTACCTTTCAGTGAATTGCAGAAATCTGCCCAGTTTTGCTTGGCGAGCTTTATAGCATACTCTTGTGCTTCAGCCGTAACCTGTGCTATCTTCATTTTAAGTTTTCTATTTAATTTTTGCAATTTCCACCGTTTTAATAGACTTTTTCGGGCTTCCCATAAATGTAGGAGATGTCTGTCTACTTCTGGGGTTTTTGTCGTTGTGTTGATAGTCTTGGTCGTTTTTGCATGAGCATCCTTCAGGCTTTGAACCCAATCTTCAATTGTTGTGATGCCGTCGCGTGGCCGTCTAATTTGTCTGAACTTATCCCAGTCTGTTATTTTAGTAGAGCCAATGTTCCTTTTCATACGGGTTGTCATTAGGGATAAGCTAAGGATTTTGTGATCGCTGCCAAGTGTTTCTTCTAGATTGGTCCAGGTGCAATGTCTTATGTTTTTGGTGAAAGCTAGGTCTGGGCAGGTGTCTCTGCTTACACTGTTTCCTATTCTAGTGGGGGACATGGTGTCCGTCATAAGACAGAGGTCCAGCTGCTCAGCCGCTTCCAACAACTTGGTTCCCTTCGGGGTGTCCTTGTGGTAGCCCCATGCCGTATGTACAGCGTTTAGGTCCCCCATAATAATAAGGGGGTTCGTTCCCGCTATGCGTGTGCATTCCAGTAAAAGTGGCTTGAAATCTTTGTGCGTGTTGCTTGGAGGACTGTAAAGGTTTAGAACAAACACACTTTGCTTTCTTCTTTTTTGAGAGATGATCTCGATGAGAACTTGATTAATTTCACTGAAGGGAAGGTCGTGCGGTATGACTGTTAGTGTGGGGGCCACTAGTGTAGCTATTTTAGGTGCCGTGTCATGGGTGTATGTGAGGTATCCTTTGAGGTATGTTGTGCATCCTGTTTCTTGGAGACAGATGACGTCCGGAGGTATCGGTTGATTTTGAATAAACATTGCAGGGAGCTGCGTTTCCTCTTGAAGGAGCGACAGTTCCACTGCCAGATCTCTAGGTGGTTTGGTTGCCGGTTAGGGGAGGCAGCCATCAGCGTTACTCGCCACTGACTCGCAGTCGCTGAGATCTGTCATGCCAGCGGACCTTCGGTGGGTTTTTAGTCGAGGGTCATCGGGGATTCCCGTGCGTTTTCGCACCCCCTGAGTTATTATTTGGATTTTCGAATTGAATTCTTCTTGAACTGCCGCAAATTGAGTTTGCGTGGCAATTTGTTGGTCTTGGAGTTGTTTGGTTAGTTGTGTCATGGTCTGCTGCATTTGAATAATCATTTGTTGCATTTGAGTAAGAATGCTTGGTACGTTTTCTTGAGTGTGAAGTCCGAGAGTTTGCGTAAGCGTTTTCTGCCGTTGCGTTTGGAGTACACTCGCCTGTTGAGGTTGAGATGCGGAGGTGTTTACAGCATTTTGTACCGGTTGTGGCTGTATCGATACTATTGATGACGGTTGGGGGGCAGTTTGCTTCTGACCCATTTGTAGCAGTTGTTGTAGTTGTTGTTCCACCTTATTAAGGCGTTTCTGTTGTTCTGATAGTTTTATTTTCAGTTGTCTATTTTGCTCCTCGAGCCTAGTGCAATCCTGGCATGGACCATACCCATTTAGAGCAGTGGGAGAGGCAACCTGAGCCCAGCTTACCCCTTTGCTGTCGTGCTCTAGCTTGTCTGGCGTCGCCCCTATCGCTTCTGGTGGTCCCTGCTGGTTGGGCCTGATCTGTTGTGTCTTCTGTTGGGAATAGTAGGCTGTCAAGTCCCGTCCCTTGGATCTCGATCGGGATTTGGGTCTCTGTTTCTCTGCCAGCTGCTGTTCCTCCTCCTCCGATGAAAACCAGCGGCGCTCCATCGGCTTGATCTGCTGATCTCTTCGGCTGACGTGCTGCTTGGGGGGCTTCTGTTGCTGATTGTTATTGCTTTGTATAGCTTTGTTGTTGTAACGTCCGATATGTGCCCTGAGGCGCTGCTTGCAGGCCTTGTCTCCTGTTGGGTGGTTTCCCTGGCAGGCCACGCACTTGGCTTCACAGGTGTGGTTTTCCTCTGGTTCATGAAGGCCGCAGTTCCGACATACGTTGGCGTTGGGTGTTGGGCAGACATCCGCTCTGTGGCCTGCCTTGAGACAGTCTTGGCAGATCTGTTGGGTTGGTCGATATGGGTAACATGCCGTCTCTCCCCCGTAATAGATGACGTAGCGGGGGAGAATGGGGCCTATGAATGTTAGCACTGCCGTGCGAGACTTTCCCAACATTCGTGCTTGAACGAGCTCGACCCCTTGTGTGCGTAGTCGGATGTTTGATAGAAGCTCCTCTGATGGTGTGTTTGGATCCACTCCATGAATAACTCCTCTGATGACGTCCTCAGGCGCCGCCAGGTAGACGTTGACTTCGTAAGCCTTGTTTTCCAAGGTCAGACTCTTGATGTGCCGTATGGCGTCCGCAGTCTCGTCGTAAGGAGTGCTGACTATGATGATGTTCGATCCTGTGCGGGGTCTCACAATAAATTTGGAGAAGTCGCACAATTCCGGGTTGTTGCAGGCAGCCACGATGGCTCTTGAGAACTGGGTAGGAACGAATTTTCTGACTTCCATGCCCTTCTTGTGTCTTATTATCACCTTATAGTCAGTTTTAGGAAGGGTGGTAATTTCCTCCTCTTCTGAGACGTTGTTTGATCCATAGCCGGCTGTACTGGCGATGCTATCGTTTTCTTCGGTTTCACGACGGTCTGCAGCAAGTGTGTCGGGGGAGCATAGATCTTTCCTGCGATCACGACTTGTTCGCCTCTTGCTAACCTTTGACGATTCTTCTTGCATATGTTTACGTGCCAGTTGGAGTAAAGGTCATCCGGCGTCCAGGCATGACCCTCTTCCATGTCATTAGAAGTTTGGATTTGGACGTCTAATTCCATTCCCTGGTGTTTAGCAGAGTGAGCTGGGTTAGCGGTTCTTGAACACAGACCACTAGATCCCGCTTCGCCTTGGTCTAAGGTATCCATGCGCTCTGGATCGGCATTACTAGGCCTCGCATCGCCTAGCATGGCCGCCGCCGAGGAGCTTCAAAAGCCCATTTTGATGTCCAATAAAACACTCACGGGTTTGAGAAAGGCCTCGGTGAATTCCGAATGACTTCAGGAAGGTCCTCGAAACAAATTTTCCAGGATTTCTTGGATTTTCCAGACAATTTCCTTTCTTGTTAGCCGAGCCCAATCGAAGTGCGTCCGCTCCCGTCGGCTTCTTCTTCACTTTTCCCCTGATTAGAATTTCACCGAAGCATCATGATAGAAATATGTTTAATGGACATTTAACTTTTAATAAAAAAATTTTGGAAGGAAGAATTTAACAATGAAACATACAGAAAATAAAAAAAAAACTGTTTAATGGAAAGCTTCCGATCGCATCGATTCGCTCTGGCATCATATAATGCATATTTGACGGCGTTACTGATTTATACGCAGTTCAGATAAAGTGCTTAGAATACCAATATTCTAGAGCACTTTAGTTCAGACGAGCACGACGACTACAAACTATATCATAGCAGTGTAAAAGCGAATCCAGTGGCGGACGTACTGCGGCTGTCCGCTGGGCGAACGGATTCGACCACCCGCTTTCGTACGTACGCCGGAATTCCGACGGACGGCCGAAATCGGCCGCCGAGTTGCGGCCGAGTTCGGATGTCCGCCAGACGTCAGTGGCCGTCTGGCAGACGTGGTAAGCGCTGATTGGGGCGCTTTAATTCTTCCTCGCCCGCCTTGCACTGTAGAGGCGATGACAATGAAAATGTTATAGCAGTAAAATTAGAGAGACAGAGGGAGAAAAACAAACATATTTGTTGCCCTAATCATATGGGGTTAGGGCAGGTGGGCACGTGCAGTATTTTTGGGCTGAATTAAGAAATAATTCCGAAATGCAATGAGTCTTGAGTCTAAATGACTGAGCTGGAACAGGCGACTATAATGAGTCAAGATATATGAGGTACATCAAATGAGTCATGGCGCTGCGGTGCTATTACGCTGCCCGCATTTTTTGCGGTTCACGTAGCAGAAGACCACCACGTAGACGACCTAGCGTATTAACTTGTGCGGGTCTCGTGTTTGCAGCGCTTGATTCGTAGAGTGGACTTCCGGCCGCAGTCCCGCGGTGGCGTTTGGATGGAAAAACGTTTGGGCTACTGCGCGCGTTGCAGTTGGAAAATAACGATTTATGATGGCGTTCTGCAGAGACGACGTGCATTCTGCTGGTGCAGGTATCGTGTCTCGTGGTTGCAGTGCTTTGTAAGTGTGCTGCCTTGTCAATTGCACTGCGCGTCCGACCTGCGGAGGTGATGAAACATGAGCGAGTACGCGAAAGATCTGTTCAGCGTTGAACGCGACAGATATGCTGCAAAGGTCAGGAAATGTGGTGGTGACGACCCTTTTATACTGGCCAACAACGAGTTTACCGACGATGTGGAAATCATCTACATGTGGATACAGCGGACAAATACTACTATTTTGTGCGCAGCACAAGCTGTTGAAATGCAAAAAAAAAGTTAAAATGCAGTTAAACTTAATGCAAAAAAAAAAACAAGTCATTGCAGTCGCACAACCTTGCGAATGGTCTGGTTAAGCAGCCAAAGGTCAAAGTCCTGCACGATGGTAAGGTACTGCGATGGGACAGGTAAGTGTTTTCTGACCACATATTTCGAGCCAGTCTTGAGCATGCTCTAAAGTTTGCCATTTTCTGCTCCGTGCGTTTTCAGGTAAGCCATTCGCAGTCATTTCGAAAAAAAAAAAAAAAAAAAAAAAAAAAAAAACGCTGCTTCTACCCATGGCTCCTCATCAAGGCTGATGCCGCGAAGTTATCCACGGTCACTGTATCTGGATGGTTAGTTTAGGGGAGGCATGCTCTCACATTGGAACGGCCCTTTGTTTTTTACTTAGAGACAGTGCTACATCGTCGTGACAACCTTTCGTGCACCTGACGGTCCGGGGTCTGCAATCACAGACCTCGCGCGTGCCCGTTCTCGACATCGTGTGTATCTAAAAAAAAAAAAATCAACCCTCTCGTTAGACCCCACAAATCAACGGCTCGATTGTACCTTCCCCCTCCCTTCTCATTCCTCCCATTATTATGTGCAAAATTCTGATTCACATTTGTCATTTGCATGCCTCCCCATAAAGCGCGGCCGTCTTGTGGTCGAAGTTTAAACTCGGCGCCTATATATTCAGGGTGCCTCTGGTCCATGTAGTTACGCAGGTCATCAATTAAAGTTCGAAGCACCCTGTAGGACCACATGCATTCGTCAGAGCTCCAAAATCGAAGGCTCTCTCTATGCTTCGCTCACTATAATGAAGTGCGCTCATCATGAAGTGCGCACCAACTTACTAGTAACATTGGTGCGCACCGCACACACAGTAGTGGGCGCCGAGTCGTTCGGGTCCTCTCTATGAATTCTTTCCAGTCATATATAGCCCTCCGCTTTAAGGAAGCGCTGCAGTCTTCGAGCACCCTCCCTGTCTTGGTTTTGATATCGAGAAGAACCTCACACATGCGACAAATTTTCATCGTTACGTCCGTTTCGTGACCGGTTCGTACAGCCGAATCTGCGCAGAACACCATCATGAATCGTCGTTTTCTAACTGGTTGCGCCGCGCACTAGTATAAACTTTCTGCCATCCAAACGCCACCGCGGGACCGTGGCCAGCAGTCCACACCACAAGTCGCAAACAAAGCGCTGCAACCACGAGGCTCTCACCAGCTCGAGACACAACACCCGCACCAGCAATGCACCAGGTCGTCTGCTACGTACACCGCAAAAATGGCGGGCGGCGTCGGTGCACCGCGGCGCGGCTGTGCGCCAGTGCACCTAGTCGAAGTGAGCATGAGTGGCAAGGATTGAGTGGTTATCTCTGGATAAGTCGTACGTTTGAATTCACGAATTCGGTGAGACTAAGCGTGTGTGAGTTTTAGTGTGAATGAGCCCGCAGGTTAACCAAAATTTTGTCATAAATTGTTCGAGGTACGTACGATCAGCCGCTTAAAAGAATTGTGATTCAATCCTGCCAAAAAACTCTGGCTCTCTAAGCGCGGAACGGGTAATGTAGGCTGCCCACGTACAGCACTGTGATCAATTTACTGCTCGCTTTATATATTTTGATAACGCGCATGCACTTCTTAAATTTGTTTGACAGAAAACCTGTGAGAATGACTGCGTGGCACGAGCAAAGCGGGAAAGGAAGAAAGCAAAGCTTGTCTAAGAGAATGAATCGAAATACGACAGTGCAAAGTAGTACTGAAACTGAATTGTACGTACGTGCTAGAATTTTCTTATCCCCGGATGCTGCTTCCTCCTCTATATCCTCTCATGCATACTCCGCGCCGCCGTCGGAAAAATATCGGTGAGATTTTATCATAGAAAGCCCGAAAGCGCTGATCATGGAAGAGAAAATAGTTAATATTTCTGTCTGCAGGCACGCACGCAGGTCAGTCAGCTGTGGCAATTGCAAACATGCTACCACTTTGACGGCAGCTAGGACGTAGGAGTGTGCACACGCATTGATTGCTAACAATGCGATATCGCGACAGTTTATTATAACTCCAGAGTACCCTGCTCCTGAGTAACCTGCGGCGCGCTTGCAGACGACACCCGCTCATTCGCTCAAAATTAGAGCGCTTCGATACCTACCCAATCTTAACCAGTGCACTTTACTCAATCTTCTATCGCAGCGCCGCGGTGGCAGGAATCGCAGCGGGCCAACTCCCTATTGGCGCAGCGCTTTATTCGCAAGAAAGATCAGAATAAAAATTTTAGCATTACAATTTTTTACAGTTGTAAAATTTGAGTGATATAAAGACTGATAGAGGGTTCTTTAGATAGTCTCGTATAGTTTCGTCTACGGTACGCTGCTGTACGTACCGCGATTTTACACGCAGCATGCACTGCGAGATGTTTTAAGCCGGAACTGCCGGAACCGCATGGAGCGTTTTTCGCGAGCGAAAAACGTGACGCGCGGCATACGGCCGCGTTGCCGCCGACGCGCGAGCACCCGCACGAGAAAAATTGAGCGGCGGTTGGATGGGATGGATGGATAGATGATAGTGGCTCTGCCCTTTGAATCGGGCGGCAGCTTGCGCCGCCTAGCCAAAAAATTAAAAGAAATATATTTATATCTTCCCCATTTTTAGCTTCTAATTCGCCCGTATCTGCCCCCCTCCCTTTTTTTCCTCTTTTTATTCTCTTGACTTTTTCCACCAATCCTCTAACCTCTCTTTTGTTATCAGAACGCGTTCCTCATCCATTCGTCCATCTTCCCCAGCAAATCCCAGTGCTCTCTCCAGATCTGCCGCTTTTTCCGCGGGAAGGGCAGGACGAAGTTTTTGGCACCTTAGAACAACATGTTCCGTTGTTTCCTCCTCAGTTCCGCACGCCGCGCATAATATATCTACTTCCTGAAATTTTTTCCTGTACGTTTTTGTTCTGAGGGCCCCTGTTCTAGCCTCAAACAGCAATGAGCTCCCTCGTGAGTTGTCGAATAAACTTTCTTTCTTTATATCCTGTTTTCGAGTTCTATACATACCCAATGCTGATTTTCCTTGCATTCTTTCCTCCCACATTTTCCTTTCTGCCTCCTTTACCTGCTTTTCAATGCTGCTGTTTTGCTGCGGTGTATCTCCAAACTCTAGGTACTTAAATCTGAGCTTTCGGGTTCTGTTAGTCCATTTCGTATTCAGGCTTTTCATGAAGAGGTGCTTGTACATTTTTCGTGCCCACCTTGATTCCTCCATTTCGGTTAGTCTCTGATCATATTTTAGTTTGCTAATTGCCTCTCTAACCTCAAATGATGCCCAGCCCATATCTCCCTGGACTCCTTCATCAGGTGTGTTGCCATGTGCTCCCAATGCCAATCTACCTACCTTTCTCTGTCTGATTTCAAGGCCTGACTGTACTTCTGATTTCATGCACAGGACTGCATTTCCAAAAGTGAGTCCTGGTACCATAACACCCTTCCATACCCCTCTAACAACCTCATACCTGTTATAATTCCAGAGGGCCCTGTGTTTCATAATATCCGAACTCCTTTTCCCTTTGTCTATCGTAATTCCTTCATGCTTTTCTAGGTAATTTTTTTCCTTCGTTGATCCATATGCCCAGGTATTTATAGCTCTCCACATGTTCAACCTTGGTGCCTTGTATTTCCAGCACGTCCCCCCTTTCATCATTAAATACAATTATTCCTGATTTTTCACTGCTAAATTGCAGTCCCAGCTTTTCGCCCTCTTCTCCACAGATCTTAAGCAGCTCCTGCAACCCATCCCTCTTATCTGCCAGCAGTACAATGTCATCCGCGTACATCAATCCTGGTAGACCTTGTGTTACTTTCTGTCCTCCCTGCATATAGCTTGCATCGAATCCCTTATTACTTTCCTCCAGGCGCCTTTCCATTTGGCTCATGTATATCATGAAAAGCAGCGGCGACAGTGGGCACCCTTGCCTAAGCCCCCTTTTTATTTTTGCTGGTTTTGTTGTTTCCGTCTCCCATACTATCACTGCCTCATTATCTGCATACACTTCTTGTATGAACTGAACCAGGTTTTTATTCAGGCCATATTCCTTCAACTGGTCCCACAGTTTTTTCTGATCTACACTGTCGTATGCCCCTTTAATATCTAAAAACGCTATCCATAATGGTCTCTGACTTGCAGCTGCTGTTTCTATACACTGGGTAACCACAAATAAATTATCCTCTAGTCTTCTGTCCTTGCGGAAACCATTTTGTAGTTCTCCGAGGATATTCCCTCCTTCTACCCATTCCTCCATCATTACTTTTACTAACTGCATTGCTACCCTGTATATAACTGATGTAACTGTGATTGGCCGATAGGACTTTATGTTATCTCTGCTTCCCTTGCCTTTGTATATCAGCCTCATCCTGCTTAATTTCCAATCTTTTGGTACTTGACCGCCCTTTATTGTTTGTTCAATCAACTGTCGCAATTTTACTTTGCTTTTTTGTCCTAATCTGGTAATCAATCCCATGGGTATGCTATCTGGTCCTGTCGCTGTTCCCAAGGGGACCTTCCGTTCTATTCTTTCCCATTGTCTTGCTGTCATCTCCTTATATTCTTGCTCCTCGTCCCTGTGGTCCTCATTATTCTCCATTTCTTCTGCGGCTTTCACTTCCAGACTGGCAAAGGCTGTTTCTATTGTGCGCCTAACATATTCCTGTGCTTCCTCTCCCTCCACTCTTTTTCCTTCCTCTGTGGTCAGTGAGTGTTGGACCCCTTCCGTCTTTTTTGCTTGTAGCCTTATGTGGTTCCAAAACCTCTTTGCAGCATTTTTATCTTTTTTACTTATGTCCATCATCCACTGGACCCCAGCTTTTCCTATTTTGATTTGGATTAAGGTTGACGCCTCCCTTTTTCTCTCAAGGTACTCCTCCCATTTGGATTCTACTTCCCTTGGTGTGGCTTCCCTCTTCTTTGCTAATCTGTGCTCTCTGGATGCCTCTTGACGCCTCGTTATGGCTGCTTTAACTTCAGCGTCCCACCAGCTTTTTGGTTTATATTTTCTCTTTCCTCTTCTAATCTTGCCCTTTTTTAGCTCTCTTTTAAATACTTCTACTAGGTCATCGTATGTCCATTCTCTATTTGGTTGTTGGTTTACTATGTCTTCAATGCGCTTTGACCCTTTTTCCAACTGCATATCATTGAGTTTCTGGTTGCTTTCACATACCTGCATTTTTGTTGCGGCCGCTGTCCCGCCAAATTGGAGTTTAATTCTTTTGTGATCGCTTCCTAAGCTCTTCGCCCCTTCTTCATCAATTTCCATACCTACTAACCTGTCATACAGCTTGTGGGACATCAGACAATAGTCGATTGTGGAATGAGAGTTATTTCTTTCCCATGTTATTTTTCCCTCACACTTTATTTCTGAATTAACTATTGTGAGATCCTGGGCTTCACAAAATGTTCCTAACATTTTGCCTGTCGTATCGGTAGCTCCATCAAAAAATTCCATATGGGCATTCATATCCCCTAAGATTATCACTTCCTTATTCTGGCCAAATTCCTCTATGTCTTTAGCTAAACATCTGAAATGTTCTGAATTTTCCTCATTCGAGTCATTTCCTGTTTTTAGGTAAACAAACCCTAGTATTGTATCTAGGTTTCCCACTCTACCCTGGAGCCATATATGTTCTCTGCAGCTTTCTGTTATCCTTTTCCAATCTTGGCCTTTGATTAGCGCCCCCAGGCCACCTCCTTTTCGGTCCTTCCCTTTTCTATTGCACCCCAGCCATGAGTATCCTTCAATGTGTGGAGGTTCTTCACTGTCTCTTCACTGTGGAGGTTCTTCACTGTCTGGTGTCGCGCCGCGTTTTCTGGGTTGCCAGACCACATAACTCCCAACGAAATGAGTTATCTCTGTTACCGCATATATAATATGCCCTTTAAATTACAGGACATTACAATAAAAACAATCATCATGTAATTATACAGCGACATTTCCTCCAAAGTGTATTTATCAAACTTAATTTCGAACAGCAACATTGCGTGCGAAACACTTCTGAAGCACGTGGCTCCTTGGACCGCACCAGCTTTACCGAGGCACGGCGGTCTCGAGGGAGAGAGTGCGCGAGAAGAGAAGCGCTCTCTCCCTCGGGAACGGTCGTGACCGAGGAAACAAAGTTCCGCCGAAAAGGTTCCGCCGAGATGCGCGGAGAGCAGAGCCATCTGTTGGCAAGCCAAAAAACCAAAATGACACGTGACTGCACGCTGATTGGTGGACGCCGGCCGTGACGTCAGTGGACGCGCCGCGCGAGGCGTTTTTTTCTACGAAGCGTAGAACCACGCGGCGGCGCGATTTCATAGTGGGAACGCGTCAGAATGACGCGCGCGTCCCACCATCCGCGCGGCAATCGCGCCCTAAATCGCGCCATGCGGTTCCGGCTTAACAGTGTGAAACGTTTATTCAGCCATTCTTTTAATGGACTCTCACGGCGTTGCATGGAAAGATAACAAGTTGCGCTCAACGCTCACAGGAACTCAAGTTTCAAGAGCCGGCATCCAAGTTTACTGGTGACATTATTGCCCGGAAGGCTCCAAGGAAAACAGTATAAAGCAAATAAAGAATATAAAAGTGAGAAAACATTATTTGTAAGCTTTGTATCGCATCATACCCTATTTTGTTTTGTAGTTGCTGGAAGATATACATGCGTTGGTAATCCACAGTTGCAGAGAAACTGACTTTTTCTCCAAAATCAAGCTATTCGAATACTCTGTAAACGAAATAAACTAGAGCCAAAAAAGTGTGTAAAATGGGGTACACCCGAACGAACGGTTACAAACGCAATGACGCTCATTGCATTAGAGCTCTGTGCGCAACGACGTTCCCAAAAGTTGCAGAAAACTCGCAGTCTATTTATTATTATTAGAAAAACGAGCCCAATAAGTTTACTGAAATATCGTTTCTACTTCAAGTTCGCTACTAATTTCAAAGCACAATTAATGAACAGTTTCCTAGCCGCTGTTCTAAGGCGAGTGGTGTGAGTTGGCTCGTTTAACGCACGCGTTTCCTTTTTGTTTTTTGCAGTTTATGCGCCAAACGCATGCTTAAGATATTATTCCTGTCTTTTGAAAATTCTTGAGAAGGTAGGACACAAACCCGTTGAATTTACCGGTTTATGTGTGCACCGAGGGCGTCTTCATGCACGAAAGAGCGCGGCGCGTAGTCTGCTAGCACTACCCCCTGGACCCCTCGAAAGGGCGCTCATGTAGTTGTCTCTACCTTTAAAATATTGGTGTAGGGAACCATGGAGGATGGAAACAACTTAGGAGAGGCCCCTGCCATTCCCAATGCATTGGAGTAAGTGTAGCGGAAATGACGTACGTCAAAATTTAGGGTTAGCCAAGTCGGGACATTAGCAACGGCATCGCTGTTGCTGTAAAAACTCAGACCACTAGCAACAGCGTTGCTAAGGGCCCGAAGTACGTGAGCGTCGCGGAAATCGAAAATGCGGAGGGTAAAAGAGGGGGAGAGGCATTGCAGCGTCCGGTCGCGGAGCGGCCGCGCCGGCTTCAAAAAAGTGACGTCAGTTCTAGCCACCCTAGCCTCTCTTAAGTTCTTTCTTTCCTCCATGTAGAGAACCTAGACGTTGTGCCGCGGCGCCCGGCCTAGGGTGGTGACTTGTCATGCCAGGGTTGCCTATTTTGACCAAAAACGACCGTCAAGCTTGGTGGTCCGTCATTTTGGTCCCCAGCCTACGAGTGACACGCTTTGTATATAGTATAGAACAAGGCTGGTGTAAAATGAGAATTTGGCCATATTAGCTGATTAGAACCTTATGTGACTTTTCTGGGAGGATCACAGCTCTGTAAATAAATCAAAATGATGTTTCCTATCAGGAAATATTGTTTGCCGACACATTATTTTAATGCTAGCATTACTTGGCTGATGAGCATCGTGGGCAGACGTGTACAGAGTGCCCAAAGTAGCTGTGTTTTATTTTAGGTTCAATACCACGCCTGTTATATCAATGGAAAACGTATATTGAGTATAATTGTACTAACGTTATTGTAAGTACTAACTATACAGCAGTTAATTAGTTAATTGCGAAAAAAATGAATTCACTGCAGCATCAAGTTATTTATTGTTGGATAGATTATGTTGAGTGCTATTGTGCTTGACTATTTTTAAGTCTTAATTGAGGTTATTTAATTAATTGTGAATAAAATTGAGCTTCAGGCTAAAGCATCGTGTCACATATCATTGGATAGCTTATTACCGAATGATTGCATTGCATTAATAGCCAGTTTTAGTTAATATAACCATTGCTTAGTTAATTGTGATAAAGAATTGAACTTTAATCTACAATGTCAAGTCATATATCAAAGGATAGCTTATATCGAGTAGAATTACTCATTCCCAGACATTGTTAACAGTTGTTAATTAGTTAATTGTGATTAACACTTGAACTTTAGACTACAGTGCCAAGTCATATAACAAGACAGCTTATGTCGATGACAATTACAGTATACTGATTGTTCGTCTTAATTAATTACTGTTAAGTAGTTATTTTTGTATATAACATTTTTCTATTAGGCGATAATGTAAAGCCATATATCACGGGATAGCTTGTATTGAGTATGATTGCAGTGCCCTACTTACCAGTGCTAATTGATAGCCTTTAATTAGGTAATTGTTAGCAACAATTGAACTTCAGACTGCAATGGCAAGTCATACCACGGGATGGCTTATGTCGGGTGCGATTCCAGTAGACAAATTGCTGGTCTTGCTTAATAACCGTTAATTATTTATTACTAATACCAGTATTAATTATTATTTGTTTGTTATTTTGTAATTAACATTTTATCATTAGGCAACAACATGATGTTCAGATGAGCTAGCTGATGCGTTGTACTCGATTGAAAAATCGCATTAAGTGAAAGGTACACAGAGGGACAGATACAACATATCTAAACGCTACTTACAACTTAACAGAGAAATTACCTAGTATTTGAGCGAGCACCTTAGAAATGCATGCCAATCAACAAAAAGTTACCCTTCTTACAGTGGTGAGGCATGCCATCAATTTCCAAATAATTAATTATTGTTACATGGTCTAAAGTCCCCACTTTCTCTTTCAGAAACATTAGTGAGAATGTGCTTACACAGCAACAGCCAGCCACTTAGATAGAAAAGCCCTTAACAAGTTCACAATTTGATCACTGTGCTTTCTCAGCAACTTGGCTGCATACAAGCTACAGTGCTTTTGGTGACGACTGTGTTATTTATAGCCAATTAACAATAATGCAGATGTTGGTGCCATCCTACCTGCACATTTAAACATTGAATCTTAGTGCAAGACATAGTTAATGTTTCTCAATGTGCTGAAAACATTTTTTTTCACTGGTGACATCCTTACCCAGCACCATTATGCATTATGTGGCACCATTATACTTCTCTCGTATGAGCATGTATGTATCCTGGAGTTAATGTATCGCACAATCTCTAGTTACTAACAAAGGCAACAGTGGGGCCCTGTCTTAGCTACAACATAATTTACCATTAGCGTCTTCCCTTATTAAACCTCTTGGCTATTTAACATTAGCTAGCCCAAAGCTAGAATATGCATGTGCCACATGGGATGCTCACACTTCTTTTTTGCAGAAAACTCTATATCAGTACAAAATCGTGCGGTCAGATTCATCCGCTCAAATTATTCTTATAGTTCCAGAGTCACTGCCAGGAAGTAGAAAATTAGCCTGCCTGACCAAAAGATCTGGCTCAAAATCTGAGCGCCTTTCATAAATTTGATCACTTACTCGTCCCAGATTTAAAACCAGCTCACGAAGTCTTCTCAAGGGGAGGAAAGCACAGCCCACTTCTGTCCCGGCTAATTCGACGAACCTACTCACACTCGGAGGCCAAGGTGTAGGTGCGAGGAGGAAAGTCTCTCGTTCTTTAATCTCTTTCCGTCTCTTCTGTCTATCCCTTTTCAATTTTTAACTGCCGTGCCGCCATTCGACTGCGTGCCATTCGCCTCGTTTTGAATGCCGTGTGTGTGTTCCGTGACCTCCGCCAGCCGCTCTGACTACAGTGTGCTGCTTTTGGCATGTAGACTTTGCGTCTCTGGTTGCTTTGCCATGCTGTTCCTTCACGCGCTTGTAATGTCATGTCAGTGCAACGACAGCTACAGCAGTGTCTGTTTTTGTACCCGTGAGCTTCGAAATCTGTCCCTATCTTGTCACACTACCCGCTCGGTTTCACTTGTGCATCTTGTGCCGACTGTCTAGTGTCTTGAACCTTTTTGTATGTTGGCTCAGTACACACAGTGGTGATTACCATTTTTGTTCGAGACGTTCGTGCGTGGTGGGGCCGACTTGCCACTGCCATGTTACACAACAAAAGGGAGCGCCAGATCTCGCCTTCTAAGATACCCAGGGGCCACCAAAGAGCAACGCTTTGTTTTGGATGGCACCGCTCATTCGTCGTCTCTTTAGAAACTTGTTTGTATATGGCTCGGATTGAGAAACTAATCAAATTCGACACGCAGAAGAGCCGGTAAGTCGTGTGAGACAGTGGACCGAGTATAACAAGGGAAGTGCACACAGTGACTTTTTGACCGCGATTAATGTATACATTTTATGTATGTTGCGTTTTCACGAATGAAGCTCCAGTTTTAGAACAGATTACGTTCACAAGCAAATTTTCAATAAAAGACGTGCAAATATTCAGTCATGTATTTGCGCACTTCCTTATCGCTTCAGTGACACTGTTCACGTGCAAGGTTGCATGCATTGCCCACATGTGTGCGAGAGCTCTCGCAACTCCCTTTAATGCACTTTTTCGCCTACTTTGTCATTAGTGCTGCGAGCTGGTCACGCTAGATGTGACACTGCGACCAGCTTCCAGCAGCAACGGGAAAGTAGGCAAAAAAATGCACTAAAGGCAGCTCGCTCGTGTGTATACTCGCATACGACGTGCAATTTCTGGCGAGCACACACCAAACTTCCCCTCGTCCAGAGTGCGTTTGGAGGCGTTTTGCTACGTGGATGTCCTCTCCCCCATGCCAAAAATGGTTCAATCCATCGTTGGGCCTCCAGAATGTCGGGCGCAATTGAAGGAGGAATTGGCGCTATAGCACTGTAATTTGTGGGCGCTGGGAGGCATAGAAAGGTTCCGCCCTCCCTGGCCTTCCTTTGAACCCCTCATACTAAAGCCATTTATTTTCTACACATATGTAGCACAGCGTACCTGCATGCTTTCATTGTTCCGACAGCAATCGACTAGAATGACCTCCCTGCCGACGCCCCACTCCACACTAGCGCTAGCCAGTTCAAAAACTCCATTGGAAATATGCTTTAAGCCCGGCATCATTAATTTCCTTTCCATTCTGCATACGTCAGTGGCCGTCTGGGTAACAGTTAGCCTTGTTAAGAACTCCATCATAACCTTTTATCACCTTTAAAGCCCATTTAATTATCAATTTTTCCTTTTTTTCATTTCTTTCATTCATAAATTAAGCAATTAATTACAATGATTTCATTAGCTCGTCATCCACTATAATACACCAATCAATCGTCAATCACTAAAATCCCAAATTGCCATGATATAATTTTTTTTTTTTACGCAGCCTCCGATTATTTCCGTCGATGGCTTTTCGCCCGAAGGAGCTTACGAGTTGTCTCTTAAAAAGCGCTCGTATATTTGACGAAACGATTGAATGTATGATTTTATATCTGCTGTTTGCTTTTTAGCTGTCACTTTCGATTTCGTGGACGAGAGCAGGTGCACGCATGAAAATGTTGGAGGAAAGGCGTGCTGCACATAGCTGCACTCGGCACCGCCGCGGTGGATCCTAGTGGTCAAGTGGTCAAGTGTTAAGACACTCGCCTATTGAACCGGAGTGTGATTTTCCCATCCTATGAAAAGCAGTGCGAAAAACAACGAAGCATAGACTGGAGAATCATCCAATGGTCTTCTTTTTAACATTGTGCAATAAGTAATTTTAAATTTACGCGCGCATAATGCTAGTTACAATAACCTCCTCGAGAGGGCAGATCATAAACAAAGTATCATTTCTTGCAATTCGAGCGAGCTTTTTGAATAAACTGTGCAAAAAAATTGAAGATTTAATTAAAAAAAGAATGCAGAGATATAACAGATCTATAACTGTCTAAATAAAAATAAGAAAATTTTTGCAATTGAAATGTAATTGCGGAATGTGAAGCGCAGCTCACTTACTCATGTGATAGCATGAATTCACACTATAAATAGAAGGACGCAGGACAGCCAGGCGTGCTTCGCGAGGCGTACTCGAGAAGCACATGCACTCCTCGAACAATGAGCGTTTACATGAATGCGACAGCTAGCGCATCGCATCGTAACCGGTTCCTAGCGCATCGCATTCATGTAAACAGGGGTAATGCGCTAGGAAAGCGCATCGCATTAATGTGCCAAGCAGAGCTGGATTTAGAGGGGTAAGTCGACTCACCCCTCTCAATCTCAGTAGGCGACACCGCGTTCCGCCACCACCACGCTAGAGATGATGCGCTACATGTAAACGCTGTCGCATCGCATTACCGTGAGGCGCTACTAAATGTCATGTGATACGATGCGCTACTGTCGCCTTCATGTAAACACGGCTTATATCTGCCTCTTGGGCTAATCCTGACACACAGTTGTGTGGATGCGTGTTCTGACACGCACAAGCGTGGACTGTTCGACATTTTTTTTTCTTCCATTTTTAGTAATTCGACTGAGTTATTTGTTTGTCAAGGCGTCAAGGAAAGTTTCCAAGTTGAAATATGGTCTTCAAGCCTACGCAAGATGCGGCGCACGTGCCACGACTTGTTTTTTGGAGATTTTGGAGCCGTATCGCAAAATGTTCATGATTTCAGCGGTTCTTCACAGACAGCAGCCAGAATCTCCTCACAATGAATTCCTTGTACGTGAAGCGTAGTCAGTATCATAGCAGTGACAAATGCGAGTGTAGTGAAAGTAATCACGTTCGGAACGATTGATTTTTCGTCGAGCTGGTTAAATCGCCCGCATGTATATATTACGAGTGAAAGTTCAATGCGCACTCCTTGCTTTCCGAACGCTTACATGAATTTTGAGCTGTGCATGGTTCTTAATGTTTACAGCGATCCGAGCGTTGGGATTGAGCTTGTTACGTATCGATGACTGTGTTTCGTGTGTGTGTGTTGTGCTTCAGATCTGTCGTGGGTGCAACGCGACCTTTCTGTTTGCGTGCGCGAAACAATTCTACCTGCACGGAGAAGCGTCGCCACCAGGCTTGCGATGGTAGGTTGTCTGATGCGCTTTATTGGAATTAATTGATCGTGTTATGAGAGCTTTTATTACAACAGGGCGCCGACGGGATTGTTTTTACGAAGTGCCTAAAGGTACGTCCGACGTATTCATTCGATTCTCGTAAAAATACGGCGGACGTCGATATACAGGATCATGGCTATATGCACGTCGAACGCGGCCACATACCGCTTGCTACGCGCGTGAATGAATCTTATCCTCAATGATATCAGCTAGCCGCGACTCTCGATGAGGTGCTACGAAGAGTGCATCCGTTCTAACGTAAATCGCGGTCTTCATTTAAGGTTGTGTACGGCAAGCATCGCTTTCACGCACATAGCTGCAGGCGATGCTACGTACTGCACCAGCTCCACCAGCTGGCATCGGGATACGCACATTCACGATCAGCTTTCGCTTCGCACTAAACTATCACCTCGATCTGCCCGCAATGCGAGCGAGCTATTCCTAGCATTTACGCTGTCTTAGGTCCTGAATCGACCTCCGAAGATCTAGCGCCGGCACAAGACACACCTCGCCGTGCAGAACATTCGGCAGTCCAAAGTATGTATATACGCTCTATGTGAAATGGCCTTATGCTCGTTCCTCACATGCAGACCGAGGAAACAGGATGTTTCTAGCTAAATTCTTCGTTTAAATTCTACCCCAGAGCCGTGGCAGAAGACATGCCGAATCTACTAAGACCTGCGCTGCTACTGCGGCGAGCTGCACATCGACTCGTCGAGGCGAAGACCTACTGCACCGCACCGCAAGAGTGCACAACCGGAAAGCCGGAAGCGCGAATGATCCGAATTCCCTGTGTACAGCAGTGTTCTTTCTTATTTAGGGGAAGACTAGACTAAAGTGCTTAACCTGCATCGTTTTCTTGTCGTTGATATTTGCGTACATGTAGTTTAAACCCCCGCATGCTCGAGGTTAGCGTGACCCGAGTGAACGGCCGCACAACTTTGAAACGAGCGAGAGATATGCATGCGTCGCCGGACTTAGGTACGCGGTAGAAAATGTGCGCTGCACATTTCGTTGCAGAAGCTGACTCTTGGAATTTTTGCAGAGTGTGCCATGCAAGTGATCGTTGCTACAACCACGCATCCATGTTCCCACGGCTGGCCTACCCCGAAGCGCATAAATGTTCAACCGTGGACGTATCAGTGATCGAAGAGAGGACAGATTTTCACAATATTGGGCTCGAAATCGATGGCTACCAGTGCTCAGTGTTAGAGAAATTCTTCCTTGATCATGCACAATTCAATGTTTCAGGTGTGGTCAGTAGCTATAAGTTTGAACAGTTCGCCTTTCAAGTCAGCGGCGCCATCGATGGACCGGCGGAGCGATTTTCCACGCTACACCGCTGTCGCTAGAAAGCCCACCTAGGCGGCGTTTGACATTCAGCTGTTTTTTGTGGGCCCCTTAATTGAAAGCAAGTCCTTCAGATACGCGTTAAATGTTCAAAAATGTATTCTCTTCAACAGTTTCAATCCAGGCTGTCAAAGCAGGCGGACGTTGATAAAACAGTTGAGCACTCCAGTCTTTAGAGATCTGTAGAATCGCCTTCAGTTTTTAAAATTATTGGAATAGGTCACTTTCCGATCGCTGGGACATAGACCCTCATGACAGCGCTGTCACGTGAATAAGGACCACACCAGACCCAAAGCTTGTCTCATATAACATAGCTAACCAAGGTGTACCTTACAGCATTGTGTTGATTTTTATGGTGCATAAGCGACTAATGATGCCATGCACCAAGAACAAGGTTTAATGTATTTATTTTGTGTTATGACTAAAATGTTCTTTAGGATGTAGCTTGTTTAGGAAAATTTTAAGAAACCAAAAATGCAGGAAATTTGCACGTCTCTCCTAGGATCATGCTGGGATGGAAAGGGATCTGTTGCAAAATTGTACAAAATGTTTTCCTCTTATTTTATTTATTTATTTATTCATATACCTACATCGTCCGTGGGGCATTATTGTAGAGGATCTCATAAATAAGAAAAGTCAGAGACAAAAAAAAAAAACAGAAAACAACAATAACACTAATAAAAATAATGCATCCAATATATACAATAAAATTCATAATGAACAATAAAAAATACTAAGAAACTCAAAGAAAACACACTTAAACCACGGCTTATGAAAAGATGGGGGATATGGGGCATTGATTATACACTTTTGGACAGTCGATTTTATTCGTTTACCGTAAAAGGGAAAAATGAATGAGCAAAAACATTCGTGCGGCAAGCAATCTCTCTAACTTTATTTGAATGATCATTTCTAGCGGAAACATATCGCGGAGCCTTGAGGTAAATACTTTGCCTATTTATTCCAGTGTCACCATTAAATACACTGTGGAGAATTTTCAGTGTCAGCAATTTTTTTTTTTGTAGTACAGGGGCTGCCACTCAAACTCGGTTTTAATGTTTCTTATGCTGGAGCCAAAGTTATAATTGTTGGTAGCGAAACGTGCGGCGCGGTTCTGAATACATTCTAGTGGGTTAATCGGGTTGTGCGCATGTGGGTCCCAGGTTGGGCACGCATATTCTAGAATAGGGAGTATATTAGCATATAGAATGCTTCTTTGAGGGTAAGAGGTGCAGTTTTGAAGTTTTGCCTAAAGAACTAGCTTTGTTAGCCAAGTAGTCGTTCACTTCACGGCTCTCTACATTGTCGCGAATGCAGATCCTCTGTCACAAGAAGCAGCAGTATACTGCCACATGTCTGAAGGCAGTCGCTCTCGAGATCACATTTGTTTCGTACTTTGAAGGGATAGAAACATTACGTTCCATAAGTACGCCTAGCTTTTCTAACGGAACCCCGTCGGTGCAGATGTTTTGGAAATCAGTATAGAGACGGCAAAAACGCCTCAACTCTGGCGACTGCTTTTGTCTTTTGCTCAACCCATTTCTGCACTGCTCAAAATAAAATGAAGTGCAGTTACCCATGGCCTGAAGCTTAACTCCTGTACATCCACATAATATGTAACCTTTAAGAGCTACGCAGGAAACGAGAGTTTATTTGCACTTTTTTTCCACAATGTCACATTTGATCAGAATCAATATGAAATGAGAAAAGGTCTTAGACCAAATAAACGAGGCAACTTTGTTTTATGCAGTTTTCTTACTGGTAGGTTTCCATCAAAAGAGCGCAAATAAACTCTCGTTTCCTGTGTAGCTCTTATATAGGTTACATATATTATGTGAATGTTACGGAGTTGCTAAGGTAAGAGCGTCAGGGCATGTGTAACTGCATTTTTCATTTTATTTTGAGCAGTGCAGCTATTTATTGAGCATAAGAGGGGTCGTCAGAGGCGTCTTTGCGCGCTGTACTGCGCGCAAAGCTAGCTTACGACCTTTTTCTTTTGTTTTTCGCGGATGAAATGAGCGAGAGCTCTTCTAGACGGCTTCAGTCTCGTTAATCAAAGGCGGCGGTGAAGGTGAAAAATATGTGCGCCTTACCTTTGCGCCGCGCCTTCAATGTGGCCGTTTGCACAACGTGCGCCGGGTGCGGCGCGCCTGACAAGAGTGACACCGTACTTTCAATCGGTGGAAATGTGATGGCCGGAACGCCACACAACGCGACTTTCCCTCCCGGGAGAATATTTTTGCAGATCCTGAACGCGCCATCAAGTGACACAAAAGTTACGTTTAGCTACGTCACTTCTGCGTGTTTCTGTTGACGTTTTTTTTTGTTTTTTTATTCTACTGGAGTAGTGATAAAAGCGCTTGGCCGCCGGAGCCCGGCCAGCGTGGCTTCAAGCTGGAGGGGGGAGAGCATCTAGCCGTCCGCACTCAACAGCACGCACGTTTTATTCTGTATTCTTTTCCTATTAGTGGGGAAAGGTTGAAAGGAGGAGCGGCAGGCTAGCCAACGTAGACAGCGTGGTTTCGAACGAGCGACGGCTTGGAGCTGCCCTCGACAAAGCAGTATGCACGCTTGCTTCCTTCTTTTTTTTTTTTTTCCCTAGCTGTGAGGTATGGGCTGGTTTGGCCTGAGCGGCAGCGGAGGGAGTGCTGAAGATTTGCTGTGCGCGTGTACTTAGCTCAATTGACCGCTTTTGCACCTTAAAAGCTACGTCTCAATTATGTGAAACTATATATATATATATATATATATATATATATATATATATATATATATATTGTGAAAGAAGGCCAGGTCGAGACGCCAAAGTCGTGACGGCAAGGCAAGGTACGCCGTGTCAGCGTTTTAATCTGATGGAGAACCCAGGCGCGTGCTGGAGCCGGCGCCGCGGGACGATGACGATGGTATGTACAGAAGAAAGAAGAAGATCATGGTATGTACAAATGAAAGAAGATCCGTGGAAGGCTCACACAATTATCCCGGGGGGTCGGAAGCGGCCAGCCTGGCCGCTGCTAACCAACCGATGCACCGCGGCGCACAAACGGCTACAAGCGGGAGACATGAACAATTTCAGTTCCACGGTGGCGTCGATCGGCTGGGGGATCAACAGGTGTGACTTGGTAGTTCACGGGGGAAGTTTGGTTAATGATCTTGTAGGGACTAAGATAGCGACGCTGAAATTTATCACTAAGGCCCGGGGCGCGCAGTGGTGTGTAAAGCAAAACTTCGTCACCGGGACGAAAAGAGACCGCACGATGCGTAGAATCGTAGCGACTCTTGCGGTCTTCCTGGCGCGCTTCTGTGTTGAGGCAGGCAAGATGACGGCATCTGGCCACACGGGATAAGAACTGGGCTGGTACTGATGAGGAGTAGTCGGGCGTAGAGAAGAAGAAAGTGTCGAGCATTGTAGTGGGAGGACGGCCAAAAACGAGGAAAAACGGAGAGTAACCGGTAGTCCGCGGTACTGCTGTATTGTAGGCGAATGTGACGAATGGTAGAATAGTGTCCCAATTTCGGTGATCCGGTGTGATGTACATGGATATCATATCGGTTAGAGTGCGATGAAATCGCTCAGTAAGACCGTTAGTCTGGGGATGGTAGCTTGAGGTTGTCTTATGAAGAGTGGATGACGCATGAAGAACTTCAGCAACGACTGTCGATAAGAAAGCCGTCCCGCGGTCACTTAGAAGGACCCGAGGAGCGCCATGACGCAGGACAATTGATCGCAAAAAAAAAAATTAGCTACCTCTTCGGCAGAACCAGTCGGTACAGGGGCTGTTTCAGCGTAGCGTGTAATGTAGTCAACGGCTGTTATAATCCAATGGTTACCCCCATCGGAGAGAGGTAGGGGACCATATAAGTCGATGCCGACTACGTCGAATGGCGTGGCGGGACATGGAAGAGGCTGTAGGAGGCCAGCGGGCGAAGAAGTCGGCCGCTTGCGGCGTTGGCACAGATGGCAGGAAGCGACCTATTTAGCTACGGTAGAAGATAGGCCAGGCCAAAAGAATCGTCTTTTCATGCGGTCATATGTTTTGTCAAAACCAAGGTGACCTGCAGTAGCGTCATCGTGGAAAGCCGCCAGTATACGTGGGCGAAGCGCACGTGGCACGACAGGGAGCCAACGAGTTCCATCAGGGCAATACACGTAGCGGCGTAGTATGCCATCTTCGAGTTTGAAATTGCAAAGCTGTCGGCGAAGCCTAGCATTGGGCGGGTTGGAAGCGCCGTTAAGGCGGTCGATGATGGGCCGACAGGAGGCATCAGCTAATTGCTGCGAGCGGAGTGCGTGTTTGTGCTCAGAATCGTCAAAAGAAACTGTTGTGATGTGCGTCGGGGGAAGAGATGGTCGGCTGTGGTCAGAGGTGGAAATTCGTTGCGAAGAAAAACAGCAGGCTGATTCCGTAAGTGGGCAGCGAGAAAGAGCGTCGGCGTCTTGGTGTTGGCGACCCGATTTATAAACGACGTCGAAATTATATTCTTGCAGGCGTAGGATCCAGCAGCCAAGTCGGCCTGTTAAATTTTTCAGTGAAGACAACCAGCAAAGAGCATGGTTATCGGTCACAACTGTGAAGTGCCGACCATAGAGGTAGGGGCGAAACTTTTGAACAGCCCAGACGACGGCAAGACATTCCTGCTCGATAATGGTGTAGTTTTTCTCAGCTGGAGTCAAGGTCCGACTGGCGAAGGCAATGACTTTCTCACGCGAAGTTGCATCGCGCTGCAGAAGGACAGCGCCAAGACCGTGACTACTGGCATCAGTGTGCAGGATGGTAGGAGCGCTGTCGCTGAAGTGGCCAAGAACGGGATCTGATGTGAGGGCGTGCTTTAGGTCGGTAAAAGCAGTGTTGCACTGTTCAGTCCACACGAAAGAGCTGCGCGCTTTAAGTAGTTCATGAAGTGGCGCAGCAATAGTTGCAAAATGCCTTATGAAACGCCGGAAATATGACGCCAGGCCGAAGAAACTGCGCAAATCTGCAGTCCGTTGCGGACGAGGAAAGTTCAAGACCGCGCTGATTTTATCTGGGTCTGGACGAATGCCGTCACTGCTAACCAGATGTCCCAATATTTTATTTTCCTTTTGTGCAAAGTGGCACTTCTTGGTGTTGAGCTGAAGGCCCGCTGAAGAAAGACACGTCAGGACTTCATTTAGGCGCGTGAGATGGTCGTTAAAAGTTGCCGAAAAGATAACAATGTCA
Organism: Amblyomma maculatum; assembly: GCF_055883805.1. Lineage (NCBI taxonomy): Eukaryota > Metazoa > Arthropoda > Arachnida > Ixodida > Ixodidae > Amblyomma > Amblyomma maculatum. Next base: position 126,159,569 of record NC_139344.1, read on the forward strand.
TCCAAGTAACATAAACAGGTTCTCCATTTTAGGCCACGAAGTACCGTATCAATCATTCTTTCAAATGTCGCTGGTGCGTTACACAGGCCAAAGGGCATAACATTAAACTCGTAAAGTCCATCGGGAGTTGCGAAAGCGGTTTTCTCTTTGTCGCCCTCATGCATTGGTATTTGCCAATAACCTGAGCGGAGATCCAAGGTCGAGAAATATTCGGCGCCTTGGAGAGAGTCAAGGGCGTCATCTATTCGCGGCATCGGGTAGACATCTTTACGGGTAATTTTGTTTAGTGCGCGATAATCACAAAATCGTACCGATCCGTCCTTTTTTTTAACTAATACTACTGGGGAAGACCATGGGCTTGTTGATGGACGAATAATATCGCGACGGAGCATGTCATTCACATTTTCTTCGATTACTTTTCGTTCCGAGAGAGAAACCCGATAAGGTCGTCGGCGTACGATCGAGTTACCTTCAGTAATGATGCGGTGGTGTGCAACACTAGTCCGTCCCAGTGGAGGGGAAGTGGCATCAAAAATGGCTTGATGGGCTTGAAGCAATTTCAGCAATTCTTTGCGTTGGTGCGGCGTGAGGTCCGGACTGATTGTCTTCGACAGCATCGAAGAGAGACGTGCGATGAATCACGTTGCTGAGGTAGCGGGGCGGTGAGCACCATAATGGACTTAGGGTGAGCATCCACTATGCATGGCAGGGAAGTTCCTTCAGTCAGGACGATGGATTCACGGGATGTGTTCGTGGCAGCTACTATCGCTGAGCCGCTGCGGAATCGTACAAGACTTGATGGGAAGGCGATTCCACGTGCAAGATGACGATGAGATGGTGCGATAAGTACATCCCCGTCAGTGATGTGTTCCGAAACAACGGTAACAAGTTTTTCGCACTGTGGATGCAATACAGTGTCAACTGCGGCAATGAGGGAATGACGTCCTTCGGACATGTCAGATGAAAAATCACTGTCTGTCATATGAATGACACGGTCGCCACAAGAAATTAACGTTGACGCGGTCGACAAAAAATCCCAACCAAAAATCATCTGATGCGCACACGGTGAATTAAAGCACAGCAAACTGCACATGGTGGCGGACGCCGTCTATAACAATTCGAACTGTACACTTTGCTGAAGGATGTAGAGGGACGTCATTTGCTCCATGAAGTTGAGGTCCATCATATGGTGTCGTTACTTTCCGCAAACGGTGGCATAAATCAGCGCGAATAACAGAAATTGCAGCCCCTGTGTCAATCAAAGCTTCGACCGGTAATCCTTCAGCTAAAACGGAAATCATATTGTACGGGAGATGAGGAGGACTTTTGGTAAGTTCGCAGAGTGCAGTTTCACCTCCGGAAACTGCATCGCTTAGTATTCCGAATGACGGACAGGAACAGTTGTTGCTGGTCGAAGTGGAGAAACAGAGCGGCGGTATGGGGAAAGGGACCGGCGTCGGGAAACATGGGCGCCACTTGGTTCAGACGAGGATACCGGTGGTGGAGAGGATCGACGAGGTGGGCTGTGAATAGATTGTCGCTGATAATATGCGGGTACGTCACTTTCGAAGGCGTCGTAACCACGCCGCTCGTTCTGAATGCGTCGACGACAGAAGCGGGAAATATGTCCTCTGATTCCACAGTAGTAGCACACTGGGCGAGAGGGGCGCCAAGGTGCGTAATAGGGCGGCGTAGGCTGAGCCGTCGTCACGGCGTTGATGTGGTTGTAGGGCGGTGCTTGTCGTGGGGGGGGGGGGGGGGGGGGGAACAAAAGGAGGAGGGGGTGCAGCAACGTGAGCATAAGTCGGCGCTGTACGAGGTGCAGGAGGGTCAGGTGCGACAGGATGGGTGATAGTTGCCAATTCTTCTTTAATGATGGTGCGGAGGCTGGCGTCATTAGAAGAAGAGTGATCACACCCGTGCCGGCAGAAAGGGCTCAAGGCTTGGAGCTCTTCGCGGATTATCACTCGAATTAGGGTTCGTAGATCGAAGTCAGTAGAGGGGGGGCCAGTAGAGAAGTCGGGCTGCAATCGGGAGGACTGCAGCTGTTCGAGTCCTTGACAGGTCGTAATAATGGAATCAACGCTTGATGGATTCTGGGCAAGTAGGGTGTTATAAGCCACAGAATTGATTCTTTTCATGACATGGTGCACCCGTTCAGGTTCAGGCATGGTGGGGCTAATACACCGGCAAAGTGCAAGTATGGCCTCTATGTAAGAGGCATACGACTCATCGGGACCTTGACGACGGGAAGCGAGCTTGTTCTTCGCGATCTCAGTCCGAACTGCGGGGTCGGCGAAGTATTGGCGGAACTGCTGTTTGAAGGTGGGCCAGTTGGTGTTGTGGGGCTCGCGGTTGATAAACCAATTCCTGGCGACCTCAATCAGGTAGAAGGAAACGTTGAGGAATTTTAAAGCGTCATCCCACCGGTTGTAGGCACTGCAGCGTTCATAAGTGTCAAGCCAGTCATCCACGTCCTCGTCGCGACGACCGGCGAACAGCGGCGGGTCGCGTTGTCGTGTGGGCACAGTGGGCACAGTGGGAGGCGGCGGTGTAGCCGAGGTAGAGGGTCCGGCCGGGTCGGGACTGCTCTCGGTTGACATAACGATGGTGGTTGTTGCCAAACGGTGACCGGAACGTAGCTCCAGCGAAAGGCAGGGCACAAGGCAGTAAGGGGATCAAATTTCACCTCCACCACGTGTGAAAGAAGGCCAGGTCGAGACGCCAAAGTCGTGAAGGCAAGGCAAGGTACGCCGTGTCAGCGTTTTAATCTGATGGAGAACCCAGGCGCGTGCTGGAGCCGGCGCCGCGGGACGATGACGATGGTATGTACAAAAGAAAGAAGAAGATTATGGTATGTACAAATGAAAGAAGATCCGTGGAAGGCTCACAATATATATATATATATATATATATATATATATATATATATATATATATATATATATATATATGTGTGTGTGTGTGTGTGTGTGTGTGTGTGTGTGTGTGTGTGTGTGTGTGTGTGTGTGTGTGTGTGTGTGTGTAGTGGCGTAAAAAGTTTTTGTCCATAAGCTAAGTAACATCTTGTGTAATTTCGCACCTTAATTCCAAACATCAACGTATACGCGCAAGATGCTCTCACGCAGTTAAAGGTATTTGCTTTTTGCCACTACAGCCACGACCTACTGTAACTACACCACTGCATGTTTGTGGGCGCGCGTGTGTGCAAATAACTCATGCGCAGGCATCAATATATTGGCCCCGCATAAGGTCAGTATCTGGAAGCAAACTCAAATCCCTGCAGTGCGCTGTGAAGAAGCAGACTCGCGACTTGAAGTCCCTGCGTCGCTTCAAATACCTGCTCTAACCCCGCCAGACCACCGGAAGAAAAAGAACGAAAGCAAGACTGCGAGCGCACAGAATCTGTGCTCACTCATTTTCCCCGGGGAGGAAAATTCTGTTTTTCTGCTGCCCATAGTCATGTCAGCACTGTCTAGAGCCATGGGGAAGGGGAAAAGACTGTGTTGGAGAAGAGTCATGGCGTGTACAAAACCAAGACTACACCGTACCAAGACCGACTGAAATAGAGACCTGCACAGAAAACAGGGTCCAATGGGACCGCGTGCGCCAACTTTCGTTACCTTTCTCGCCGTTGCGGGCGCTCGGTTGACCTGTTCGTCTGCGATTATCATCATCATCAAATCATAAATTATTTTAAACAAATTGTACCCAAATTAATGTTTTTCTCTTGCCAGAGGACATACCGCGATTCCACTTTGTTCGACTACAGTGCAGTGCGACGGCACATAACGACGAAGAAAAATGACAGAACTATACTCCGTTTCATACATCAGGTGCAACGCAGCGAAAGCTACGCATGTAGTCCGCAAGGAAAAAAACAGGAGGCGTATCACTACGCGCTCGTTCTGTAGGCGAGTGGTTCCTGCCGAAACGGGCTTTATTCCGAGCATACACGTTTGCAATAACATGCTTCGCATGCTTAGACATCTTCACAGAGCGGAGCTTATAGAAAAAATGCGCACCAAAGAACCATTTTCTCAAAAAGAGATGCGCAGCGCGGAGGGCACAGCCAGCGCCATCTGGTGGCACAGCTGGCAAGGTTGCGGGGCAGCAAGACGCGACACGAACAAAAACGACATAAAAAAACTTACAAATCAACCGCATCCGAGCTTTTCTCCCTAAAAGAGGTGCTTTTTATGAAGTTGATGGCAAATGTAAAATGTATTAAGCTTGCAGACAAAGCAACTATTATTTTCTCTCGTCAGGAGCAGGCACTATTTTTTAGCGTGGATGCGGAGAGCGCAAACAAGAGCTGTAGCTTTGCCAGTGTTGCACTTCGTATCAACAGGCTTACAGTAGCGCCAGGCTGCCCGTATGTTCTTTCCCTAGCGGCAAAGACTATGAACTAGAAGGTGCGCACTGGAGCAGTGCTATCTGTGCAGGTCTTTATATCAGTCGGTCTTGGAGAAAACGAACTGCCGCGAGCGCTTATTATTGCAAGAAAAAAAAAAAAAAAAAGACTGCGAGACACGCGTACGTGACGTGTAGCCTACGTCACCCATGTGTCACGTGATTGCTGCAAAACATTCTCCCTTAACTCCCTCGCGTCCGAGTGTGAAGAAAGACCCAACCCCCTCACCATCTTTAGTGCCGTATTCACAAACACGCCTTTACTTGAAGCGGCCCTCGAGGCCTGTTTTTCGTTTCAGAAAGCAACCTCCACAAGAATCGCTCCTCCAGCGGCGGAGTTTTCTCGAGAATCTCGAGTAGGCGACGACGCTACCTTGGCCGCTCCTCGATCGCCACTCCTCTTGTAAACATGGCGGACATCGCGTCGGTCGCTTTACAGTGAACTAGTATATTGGGTAGTGTGCTCACAAGCGCCGCTCGAGGTGTCCCCGCCGGTGTCGACGGGGAGCGGCGGTGGGCGGTGGCGCTGCGCGCGTCTCCACGGTAGGTGCTTCGAAGCGCGCGCGCTCCACGGGTAAAAGCCAGTGCCGCGCTCGGCCGGCGTCGCAGTAGCCGCGCCGACAAATTGAAATATTACCTCGACATTTGCGTGGGTTTTGCTGAAATGGTTAAGCGGACCTTGAATTGAACTTTATATCTGCGCTGTGCACATGTTCAAACAATGTTAATCAATGCGCTTGGCTCGTTGGGACGTTCACGTAGTGTATGACGAGCCTGCATTGTTTCACTGGAAAGAAATTATAATGCACTGCATATTCGGGGGTTATACAGCTCTTTCCATTAATGCTTAAAGTCAATAGTAATAGCTTGGGATTCATGCCAGGGATAAACGAGGAATGAAGGAGTGTCGGCCGCAACAACTGCTTATTCACAAACACCCATGCTGCAGCACACAAAAACAAAAAGGACATGGAGATGACAGGTAGAATGAATGCACGTAATTCTGACAAAGTAAAAGGAAAGATGCATTATTTGCAATTCGCGTTTTTCGCAGCACGGGAGCCGCACCACAAGGTTTTCAAACCAGCTACTGCATACTTATTTGGAGAGACAAGTCACTGCTTTATGAAACATATGAACAGATTTGTCACCGCTGCGTATATTTATGTTCACGTATTTTGCCGCTTATTTCCTTCACTTGCTCCAGCGCTTCACAACAACGTTAGCAATGGCTTAGTTTGAGGTGTTTCGCCCGTTCTCGTTTTTCTGCCTTTTTTTGAATTAACCCCTTTCACAAGTGCAGTCCGGTGACTAAATAAAACCTTATTACTTCTTCAGATCGGCCTTCTGCGTGAACGGGGCAACCAACTTCTTTATGCAGTCTATTTCTAACCACTTCCAAAATATTAAGAATACTTTCAGAATCTGTTCGTTTGGGGCCGATTCCTACTCTTCTGTTGTTACGGGTATATCGGATAGACTAGAAAATTTTGTTTTCGAGGGCCCGTATGAGTTACAACACCAGTGGGTTTCCTCTTCCTTTGTTGTCTTTCTTTCGGTATATTTTTTGAAAGGTAGGCCGGCAGATTCGGCAATAGCGTCGGTGTGGCATCGGGGGATAATGCTGGCTTCCCACGAGGGATGCGGTCTTTTTCCCCCGTTCACAATATGAACATAGCCCCTTAGAACGAAACGAAGTTCGAAATGAAGCTCACAAACAGCACAGCTCCACAGCTCTCATCCAGCCGCTTGTCCGAGTGACGGAGGTTGATCTCCCACTGCTTCCTTAAAAGTCATCTTTGGGAACGCCTAGCAGGGCTATTTTTGGGCCACCTTTAGTATGCACATAGCCAGTATTGCATCCAGGCGCGTAGCAATGGTTTTGACGACGGGCCGGCATATTTTGGTTTGGGCCTATCTGCAATGACGCGGTAAGTTTGTTGTGCGGGTATATGTGAATGATATATGTGACCACGTGAAAGCATCCACTATATTCCTTTACGCCGATGACCCTTTACTAGTATCAGGCAAACCTAAGTTTTCATGTGCCTTGGCTAACCTTCAGGAGGAGCTATTAAATTTTGTCATTGGTTTGTCTCAAACTTAATACAAATAAATGGCACCAAATCCCGACTTGTCTGTTTTCGTAGCCCGCACAAAGATGTACCAAATGTAGGTTCTATATATTTAAACCCCTCATATTGCTGTTTGTGTTCTTGTCAACCTATATCTAGCGTCCCGTCGGTTACGTATCTTGGTGTACCCATATACAGTGATCTGACATAGAGTACTCAGCTGACCCACATTTGTAAGAAACTTAGAAGTGTTGCATCTTTGTTGTTTAATTTGAAAACCATGATGCCTTTTTCTATCAGAAAACTAATCGCCCATGCTCTGGGGTAGTGTTCAAAGATACGGTATGTGTTTTTTTTTTTAACTGCTCTTTCACATGGAGTTAATAGGAGTTTGAAAAACATCGCTACAAGCGTCCTCTACATGCCACAGGAGAATTTGCCCAGCAGTGTCTTTAGAATAGCCGGTTTGCCTGCTTTTGACAATCTTTTTACACAAATTGTAGTACTAAAATATTTTTGGAGCAGTGCATACAGGCACAAAAACACGAAACCGGTACCGTTGAGACATGTTCCTCGTTATCTTAAACCGAGAGTCCGCATTCATTACGGTAAAGCAACAAGACGCTATTATGTTCCAGCCATCTTCAACGAACTACTGGACGACGTATTTTCTTTGACCACCCGCAAAACATTGAGAGTTGCTGTATAAAGCGTTAGAGAACATATAATATGTACTGATGTTGTCAGTTCATTTTTGATAGTGTGTTGTGCCAAATGTTTCTTTTTTTTTTTTGCCTCTGATGGAGTTCTGATGGAGTTCTGATGTGGCGCGAAGATTGCAGCGGCTGCCGGTTGTCGCCGCACAAGCCCGCTTGTGGCTTCGGCGCTTCCGTATGTGTGTTGTTCTAACTATACTAAATAAATACTGTTATTATTATTCTTATTAGCAGTCTGTCAGAGTGAATTAACCGGTTAGTACAGGCCACATGTCCGCTTACCCCCTCATGTGCGAAAGAAAAGCACAAAGAGTTCTGATCTCCAGGCAGAACGTGCATACACCGACGCACGTGGTGTAGTCAACACTCACTTTCGATGGGAGCTTAAACAAGAGCCTGAACTGGCCTTTACTGAACAAACGCTTGAAGTGACCTCCGATAAGCGCCAAAAGAACATGCGCACAGCAGAGCAACAACGAAGCCACAAATGCACACAACGCAGTGACAAATTGAACCGGCTGACAGCGACGGGCGGAGCAAAATCCTACCGTGAAGTCTACCGTGGCGTCACCTGGTGCCGGCGCCGCGAAGCAGTCGCCTGTCGACACACGCGGGGCCTCCGCTCCCCGTAGAGCCGCCGCGGAGTGAGCACACTACCCAATATTCTAGTTCACTGTAGTCGCTTGCTGTGTGGACCAACGCTAATAGAACTAAGATCTTAGTTCTATTAACGTTGGTGTGGACTTCGTTATGTCGGTATACTAAACTTTTCACGAAACCGGATACGACGAGGATGCACCGAACCTTTCTCTAAAGCATCGGCTGAGAGTGACAGCGACCCGGGACTTCCGCCACGCTGTCGTTTTACGAATGCGGCCATGGCTAGCCTCCGGCCGTCCCTGCCGCTCACGTTGTCATGGGTAACCGTGATCAGCCATCGACATCTGTGCTGTGTTGATCGTCGCATCATCGCAATTCGCTTGTGTGGCGCGGGGACATTTTAAGTCGTCACCGGATAAGTGGACAACTCCTCGGAGCCTACCGAGTGCGGAGTTGAAGCGCGATTTGACCGTTACTCTCGCAGCGAGCGCGCTCGATAAACAGGAGCGCCACTTCCCGGCACCGCAGCCGCTCTGCGGCTCTTCGTAGTGGGCTGTACATTTTTGACAAAGGCTGTACCGTCACGACAGGTCATGACGTCGCCAGGCGATTCATGCTCCGCCGGGCGTCCGGTCCAGGCTTCCGTGCGGCAACGTCCATTTGCCGCTTCCTCGAACGCCGCCCCACGCAGCAAACAGATGTCTAAGGAGCGTTAGTACAGCAGACATCAGTGGCGCTTGCAAGATAGAAAAGGCGCAGCATCATGTACCACGCCATGAAGGAAGGTGGGAGTGAAAGAAGAGAGGGAGATAGAGGTGCTGTAGTGGATCACACTTTAGTGGTCCAAAGTGCCCTCTAGAATTTTTTATTTTTCGTAAATCGAACTTGAATAAGTTCAAAAAGTCCGTTGACAGTGTGCACTCTCTCAAGCAGACAGCGGACTACTACGATAAATACTGGACGCGATGAGCGCTTCGGAGTCAACAATCACAGTGCAAACGCCGCGTTATTTCTGATAGTGATTTTAAAGGGTAGCTTATACAGCTCGTTCACTCGAAAAGCCGCCGATGTAGTAGTAGTAGTAGTAGTAGTAGTAGTAGTAGTAGCCGCACCACGTGTCGGAAATATTTAATCGAGGCTCTGTAAAAAATTGTATCTTTGCTTACAACGACAAAAAAAAAAAAAAAAAAAAAATTGTGGTTCTAGTTATTGATGATTGACAGACGGTGAAGAGTTCATGAAATAAATGTAATTAATTCATGAATGAGAGGAATAAAAGAGATGAAAAAAAAATGAGAAAAAGGGTTCAAAGGTGTCAAATTGCTCAGAATGAAGCGTCAATGCTTCGTGATAAAAGTCAATGCTTGACACATTTGCTTATGGCATGGTCATCCCATGAAAAGTAAGTTTTTTTCTTGGCGCAAGATGCCCTTGCAAAGCTGAAACTTACGCTTATTTCAAAACGAAGCTGCGGTGGGCTTCATTAAAATTATTAAGAAGTAAATTCATGCATCAGTGGGGCATTATTTAGCCAAGGTTTCGACCTCTTCGCCCACGAGTTGGAAAAACATTCATGCTATATGAATGAAATGCCTCGGTAAAATCAAGTGGTCAATTCTGAACCCACGAGAAATGCTATCCGGTGAGCAACAGTACTTATTTAATTTAATGGGCACCTTCAACTGTCTGAATGAACCGTTAGCCTGTTCACTTCTCATCTTACCTAACATAGCTGGCAAGGAGACCGCCATTTTTGAACGGAAACCTACTGAATAAAATCTTTTTTACCTTATCGTACAAAGGCATACACTGAGAGGGAGCGCATGCCAGGCGCCGCCCCCCCCCCCCCTTCTACTCCCCGCTCAGACTCAAGGGCGCGTACGCGCGCGAAACGCTACCGCCGGCGTTCGGCCGGCAGCGTCCGCCGCGCTCCTCCCCTGTCAAAGAAAGCCCTGTAGCCTAGACGGCTCGCCGCTGGCGTCGCGCGGGCAAACTTGAACTTGGGCCGTTTCTGCCATCGCGAAAAATCCACTTCTGCCCAGCTGGACAGAACAGCACGTGTGCACGCGCGCCGCCTCCAGTGTCGAAGAGGCTGCGCCCGCGGCGCCGGCGCCAGCTTTTCCCAGTAACGCCGCTTCGCCCTCTCAGCGCTGTAGTCGCGCGCCGAAACTTGAGCTCGGGTTCTCTTTGGTAACATTGAGCGTGCACGTGACAGGGTTTTGTTGAACAGATGAGTGACTATTGAGAAGTGGCATACTGTCTGCAATTAGTCATGTTTCTGCCTACGAAATCACCACCGACAACAGTCTTGGGTTTCATAAAGTATTTGCAAGATGGGTCTCAAAACAATTGAGTTTTGCATAAACAAACACGCTTAGATATTTGCCAAAAAGGTTTGGACCGCTATGGTAGCAGGTACCGGCTTCTTATAATCATCACTGCTGACGAAACCTGGATCCACCAATACGACCCGGAGAGCAAACGGCAGAGTATGGAATAGAACTGAAAATACCTGCCAAATACACCCCTCGCAATTCTTATTCTCGTAGCTATTTCACTGTCCTGAGCGGATCTTTAGTCCCTCCATGCCCAATGTAGGTGTGTTTTCTTACGATTTCCAATGATTGGCTGTAGTCACCTCACAAGGCATGCAATAGCAAATTGCGGTTTCCCACAGTTCTGCTTTGCCCGCTGAGGTCTTCAAACAGTAAGCACTTCTTTCCCTGAGCTAATTAGCAGGGCAATATACCATTAGAACGTGCATAGGAGTTTTATAAATAAGGCAATGCTTATAACCTTTCTCGCCCCATCCTTGCCAATCCAATCCTCTGAACATACCCGTAAGCTCGTACTCAAATGCAACAGTGGCATATAAGCAGAACATCTGCTTAGAGTGTGAAAGGCCGTGGATAGAATCTCAGTGCCATCGCGCTCTTTACGGAATAAAAAAAAATATAGAGAGCTGAGAGTTGACGGCATTTTGTTACCGAGCCATGGACGCAGCGTGATTCGGGTGATCAGATTCGACAAGCCCTCTTGCCAGGACGTTCTTCGGACACATGTTGCATAACTTAACTCGGTCGTATTTGCTATATACTTATCTACGGAGATGATGTATCGTTTCGTGCCATATAATTTACAGCCGTTTCTTTTTACTATCCGAGAACAGCTTTCTTGGACATGACAGGGATGCATGTGTGGTATACTGCAAGATTCTGTTGTGAGCATATTGATGGGAGTGCTCCAATAACCTTCCGATGCGTAGCAAATTTCAGCGTTCGACCTGCGCTTGCACCGTGTAAAGAGGACTGCCATAGGAATCCAATGGGATGCTGTGTGAGGCAACTGTGCAATATTGTTGCACACTGTTACGGCCAAATTGATGGATATGGTGCGAGCATCCGATGCGCAACGAAACCATGCGTTTAAAGTTTGCCCGGCGATCTGACCGAGTGTAGTTCAGACTGTCAGTGGACAGTAATAGACTGCATTTTTGAAAATACCAGAAAACTGCTAGCGTCTCGAAGGAGGACCAGAAGATATATTTAGTTTTGGCGAAAGTTTACAAGTTGCGATGAACTGCGTTTTTAACCAGCTTCCTGTTGAAAAAAATACGCTTGTCCAGAATTTCTGAGTAGGTTGGCTTCATTTGCGGCATCTATGTTTTTAAAGTGAAAGCTTTAGCAGTGTCCTGAAAGTGAAAGCTCTCCGGCGTCGGCGACATCTATGGGAAGCCTCCACCTGTTAACCCTGGCAGGTGGGGAGAGGAAAAATCCCCGTCCACATTCAAGGGAGAGGAGGGAGAGGCTGGACTAAGAATGTCTCAGCAAAAATTAAGAAAAAAAAAAGGAGTGATAACGAATGAAAATGGAACTAGAATGGAATCAGAATTGGAGCAGAGTCGGAACCGGAGTTGACTGCAAGGGGAACGAAAAATGCTGCGCACACATCAATCCAAGCGCGAGGACGGCTGGGCCGTTTGCTAAGGCAGACGCCATTTACGTATAATATGGCCCCGGAATGAAATACCCAGGTTTCCAGAGGGCGCGGGAAAGGCAGGCTTTCGCTGCAGTACATTATTTTTCAGTTATCTCTGGTGGCGCTTTCATAGCCGTAGATTCTGTTTCACCTCTATTTAGTGTTGTGGTTTTCCCGCTGTCCCACAAATTTTTAGCCAACGAGAAAAAAAAAAAAAAAAAAGGTAACACGCGTGATGCACGCATGAATTAGGACAGTGCACGCACACACAAACAGAAGTAAATGAACGGAACACGGAAATTAAATAACGCAGTTTATTGCCTAAAGGTTGGCTTGGTTGCAAGGATCATATATGTAAAGCCCAAGCCGTACGACTGTGCCTGCGTGGCCTCGGGTTGGCGTGCTTGACTTGGAGTGCAATGGCCCAGGAAGACTGATTCCTCTCCCACCCTGAAATGAACTACCCGAGTTTGTAAATCCTCCCAACCTTGTCATTCACGCGATCTTGTTACGCTAAACAACCCGCCGACGAACTGATGCCCGACCATGTCACCTGCCAACCACCACTTGATAGAGACATGCCCGTAATTCGCTGATACAGCTTCTTTTTCGACGCTTTGCGCATTGAACGCCATAAATCGCGGAGAAGGAAAATATTTAATCACAAATGTGGCCCTTTTTCCTAATTGGGAGAAAGGGTCGAGATCGGATTGGATTGGAATAAATAGTATTATTGGCGTTTAGTGGTTGGTGTATAAAATCTAGAAACCATCAGAAACATGAATATTGGCAGAGGTAAAATGACACAGTTGTCCTATATGTTATTTTATGTGCCCCACTTTCACCAGAGGACGACACATGGCGGCACTTGCTAGCTTCTTCGACCTAAACAACTTGGTTAGGTTTCTGACAGTATGTACTTCCTTGCAAAGCAATTTCTTGTGAACCAAAAATAACCATGCATGCTTCATGGTTCGCGTTTACGTCATATAATGAAGTACTTAATTAAGCTACCCCAATCTCCAAACCTGTGTAAAATAAGTTTGTATTTGGGGAAGTCGTGAAGGCTCCGCCGTATACAGGTGGAAGGCAAGTGAAGGAAAACGGCACGTTTGCGCACTTTTCTGATTACTGCCTGAAGGTCCTGTTACTTCCCATTTCAAACGCCAGCCCGGATCCTCTGCTTCCATAAGTCACCATCGCAAAGGCAGAATATCTGATAATATGATGGAATTAGATCTGTTTGTGACGTTTTTATGAATAACATGCGATCTGCGGTTGTAAGGAGACGCATGCTCATCCGTCGTTTTATCCTTCCAAAGAAAAAAGAGTTTTAATCACGCTCGATCCATCAGTGCTCGTTACAAGCAAATTAGGTTGTTGCCAGAGCGATATTTGTGTGCTTTTATTGATGCACATTTGACGCAAGCGACAAATATGGCCTCATAAATGCGTGGCATGACTACTTCTGAGTACTTTTATGCCGAAATCCCTGTACTGTAACGAAAACTCGCGTTTGTCTAGCAGCAGTGGCACCGGAAATCAAGTGACCTCATGACGTCATCAGGGGTGCGATTGGGATGAAGAGGAAATTCTATTTGGATGATGCGAGGAATAGAAACCAGGGCCTGTGGATTACGAGACGCGAAAGCCACGCTGCCCACTGTATCCACAGATCACCTTCTTCTTACGTGAAATAAAGATGAACCTAGTAAAGTGCCTCTGCCCATTCCCTCTCCTAATATGTTTGCCTGCTTGCTCGAGAACTTCCGTCCGTTGCGCCTTCTTATACACATAAACAGTAACTAGCAGTTCGCGTGGTCCCTCCGCTTTTGCATGCGACTGCGTGACTGTACATCGGGGGAAAACCTCCCGGCGTGGCGAAACAGTATACGATCGGATTGGTCGCTGTCAGAAAAAACAGACAGGAAAGATGACTTCAGACCACATTTTTAGCGCTAACCAAACAAGCACACTGGAGACAAAGAAGTACACGACAGGAAAGTTGGCACTCAGATTTTCTCGTTTGCTGAGAAAATATTCTGTAAATCAACATCGAAGAGCCACTGTTTACAGCGCAACACATAAGACGATATAGTGCAAGAGAGTTTGCGTTGTCAGCTGTAACCCTTTTTATTAAGTGGCGGGAACAGAAGCTCATTTTCGAAGGCAGCATTTTTTGTACTCCATTCATCGTTAAAAATGGTACAGCTCAGGAGGCTCTCGCTACAATACCGAGTTGAATGATCGCTGAATTGATACGCGACTCACTTCAACAATATCACTCGACTGCATAATGGACGGCAGGTCAATACCTTATCGTACAGCGAGGCGAAGTGTTTCAAAGGTTACCACGTGCGCTCAAACAAGCGGCCACTGAGTGGGACGCAGTCCCAGCAGCCTTTTTGTGCTTCTCGTCCTCGTAACAGCAGTTTAGAGATGATCCTCAGGGCACAGCGGGGATAGAGATTCGCTTACTAGTCTAGTAACAGTAGTATTAGCTAGCAGTTATTGACTACAAAGTGGGAAATGGGAGCATGCCAAGGCCGGATTTAAAGGGGCACTGCAGCACTTTTTGCAAAAGTTGGGCTTTCAGCAGAGAGCCATAGTTTTTCATGCTGCGAACGCGAATATCAGATTAAAATCAGATATAAGAAAGCAGAAATAGCCTTTTTTCAGCAGAAATACGCAGCCCGCGCAACGGGGCTCACCGCAGGTCGCGCCGCCGCCCGTGATTGGCCAAGACGTCGCGTGACGACATTCTGAGGAACGGGGAAGCTGCCGATGCGGCTCCTTCACTGCGCAGTGTTTGTCGCAGCTCGCTGCGGCTTTGTGAATGTCGTTATGGCATGCCATTTCCACACGAATGACCATCGGGATTTTTACCGCATGTATCTGTACCAGATACGCCCACAAACGATGCAGCACTTCCTTTGTGGGGAGCCTAGATTTGGCATGAAAACTTGTTTTGGTTACAGTGAGGCATTTTGAAAAGTAGTGTGTGTCATTGTTAGCAGAAACTACATGGCTCTCAGCGAAACCTCGGCCCGCATTCCTGGGAAGGCAGCGAACAATGCCCTAGCCGACTACCCCCGTCTCAGGCCTCTCGCCCCGCCCGAAAGGTGATTGTTGTGAAAAATGAATCCAAAGCTTGGTGTACCAAATCCTGCTTCGAATGCCAGTCGTGGTACCTTGGGGAAACCAAGAATTTTATAGAAAGGGTGAAGCAGTACACAGCTGCCACCAGACAAATGAACAATAAGTGAAGCGCGGTTGCGGCGCTCTGTAATGCATACGAGGCATTGACGGGGCCATTGTGATGGAGACCATGTCAAATGCGCGCAGAATGCTGCTTCAGTCATACGACATTTAGCAGACGTTGAAAGCCTTTCCTTTTTATCGTACTGTCACAATACATGTTTAGTGAATTGACGGCCGACTATGTTGAAAGGTAAGCTGCAGCTCCTCCGCACCCATACCTTCATGAGAAAACCATGTTCCGAAATGTGTTTTCTTACAAGAGCTTCGTCGTTTTCATTTCCAACTTAATGTGCACCCCCAACATGACAGGACTATATAAAATGACGAGGCAGCAACGGGCGCAAAATCGCAAGGCCATGTATGAACAACTTCGATGATTGATTGCTTGGACACACCGAAGGAAACCTCGCTCTTTCCGCTCCTTACCTGAATCCGCCTATACCCAGCTGAAAGGTACACTCCTTATCTTCTAATAATGCTCCCGTAAGGGTTCCACGAACTTATCAGGCACGTGCCGTTCTGGAAAAGATCTCGCAGTCTTCACAACCTACAGCTTCGACACAGCAGTAGGCTCTTCTTAAGCATCTGCTAATTCGCAAAAAGCATGCACCAGCGCGTGCTACTGATGAGTTGTCCATGTTTAGCACAGAAGCCGCTGCACAAAGGTTTTGCGCAAAAAAAAAAAAAAAGAAAAGAAACGAGACACGCGAATACAACCATGCGCCGATGCTATCTGACCGTCCCATCATGAAATTGTAGTCCATGAACGGATCGCAGATAACTGTCTCGACTGTTTTGTACAAGGAAACAGAAGGAACCGCATCATGGTTCAGCCATGCCTTTTTGTCAAAGCCCTATAGAAATCGCAGTAGAAACAAACTTCATGTGGTCACAGTTACGAAAATGCTGCGAGTAGAATGTTTCCTTTGGTCGGCTTAAATTTATCTCTCTTCTCATCAACGCCGCGAGCTTTTAATACAATGGAATATTACATCGTAGCGTCCACAGCTGTTCGTGCATCCGAACACATGCAGAGCTATGTTGTATCAGGTGCACAACACTAAGTTGACGTGTTTTGCACGTCCGCAACGCACGCAAAACGAGGAACAGCGCACGCCGAAAACCCCTTCGTTGGCTCTGAATGCCTCCGGCTCCTCACGGTGACCTCACGATGGACGGAGAAGCGAGGTTTCTCCTTCCGCTTTCCTCCTCTGTAGAAGTCGCGCGGGGCGCGGGAAATTTTAATTGCACGCTTTCAGTGGATAACTGCGCAGGTGTTTTATGCATAATAAAAAAAAAATAACTTCACATGCATGATCAACAAATAGTCTACTTCAAAAGCCTATAGTATTGGTACATTTGTAAACCGTTGCTGCACCTTCAAGAGGTGGCGATTGGAGAGAGGGGCTGCCCTATTCGCGCAGCGGGTTTTTGGCACGTTCGTCGTCCAGAAAATTTGAAGGGGGGGGGGGGGGGGTAGTTTTCCCGAAGAAACGACTCCTGACTTCGTGTTAGTTGTGAAATCGCTGCCGATTTTTGCGTCAATTTAGAGACGAGAAGGCGTGGGTTGCGAAGTACAAATAAATAATTGTTCCTCAGAGGTAACTGTTCCAGGCGCGGCCCCAAGAATGTTACGGTCTCGACTGTAATAGAAAGATGGCATTGTATGGCGTGGTGTGACATGGTATGGTATAATCCAGGGTAGAGCGAGAGAAAGAAGGTAGCTACACACTATGAGACAGAACCGAACAAATGTTAAGGGTAAATAACGTTTCGATAGAGACTTATCTTCGTCTGGGTGGAACTCGCGACATCGAGCATTAACAAACAAAGATTACAGAACTGATACGCGGTCCAGAATCAGAGTGATAAGCCTGTATGCCGGCGGCTGTTAAAAAACAACAAATACTGTTTTGAAGGTTTCGCGGCAATATGGTATGGTAGGGTAAGGTATGGAAGGTATGATATGGTACATGGGATTTCCAATCTTATAGCGACATCGGCTATGATTGACCTCGTAGTAGAGGGCTCTGGTAATTTTGATGACCTAGAGTTCTTTAACGTGCCATTTGCTCCCATTTTGCTTCCATCAAATTAGAGTGGCCGCTGGGGACAGGATCGGGTTCAGCACATAACCACTGAGCTTCCGCGGTGGGGCGGTGCAAGAGAATCGTATTTAACTTTTGGCACGTTTCTTTCTTTCTTGTTTTCATGCGTGCGACTGATGGGTGCAGGTTCGCTCGCAATTATCTGACGCTATTAATCTTTCTAATCTTCAATCCCCGTTGTTGACGAGAAGGATGCTACTTTGGGATATCACGACGGAGAATCGACAGCGGCAAAATGTGGACGTCTCTCAATCGCCCACAAATTAATCCCTACCGCCTATAGGCAGCAACAACAGCTGCGTGGTAGCTGCCTATAGAAACAGGACTTTTGTTTCTGGTCATCCAATGACTGGCCGAAATGTATGAAGCGCTTTGGACATTCTTTTTCACCTTTCCTGGCCTCAGTCAAAACCTTAAAAAGTCGATAACTTGATATGCATCATGGTTGGCTGACCAGGTTAAAGACATCTTCAGAACCCTCAAACTGAACGCTGATGACGCCAAAATGGGCAGTGTAGGGATGGAACGTGTTTCGATGAATACTTCATTCCATATCGCAGCGTCATCTTAGTTCGAAGGTGCGTGTTTCAACAGTCGTGTTAAATAGGAGACAGAGCATGCTAAATAATGCGCTCTTTATGCTTACGCAAGCACTACTAGTACGCAGTCAGCAGGAAAAGTTTGTCCGTGATCGGCTAGTCGTCGAACTCAGAGACGAGCAGCTGTAAGCGGAGCTGCAATTTAATCCAGGTCTGGCACTACAGAAGGCCCTATATACTGAATCGAAATGTAGAAACGGTGAGACAGCAACAGGCAGAGCTGAATTCTGTCTAGACATGGATTCCGGTAATCGAAGCAGACCACGCAGTAGGCAGCGGTGAAGGGTGACGGCATCGACAGGCAGTGCAAATTTTCCGGCGGAGACTTATTCACGGCCGTATAGTGTGCAAACCGGGCTTAAGAGCGTTGCAAAGATGACGATAAGATACAATTTGGAATGGTTTGCCTTAAGAAGGCATCGTTCTCTCTCTCTCTCTCACACACACACACACACACACACACACACACACACACACACACACACACACACACACACACACACACACACACACACACACACACACACACACACACACACACACACACACACACACACACACACACACACACACACACACACACACACACACACACACACACACGCACACACGCACACACGCACGCACACGCACGCACACGCGCACACGCACGCACGCACACGCACGCACACACACACGCACGCACACACGCACACGCACACACACGCACACGCACGCACACGCACACACGCAAAAAGGCGCGCGCGTCTGCAGTCATAGAGTAAAAAACAGAAACTGATCTGTGGAAGGCCCAGGTTTTAAGGTGCATTATGCGCAGGTCCAGATCAATTCGGTGCCAGTTTTTCAAAGGCAGACTCTGGCGTTGAAGTGTAGATTTTGCCAGCAATGTTTCCGGGTCTCAAGCAAAATTTGATAAAGTGCAAAAAGTTCTAACAGCAACGTTAGTGGTACTTATAGCTCTACCATAGCTGCCTGTGCCAACTGACGATAAGGTTTTGACATCTGACAAGGTAATGAAAAATTGTCTCTGAAGTGTACCTCGGATGTGTGAAGTTGAGTTTATTTGCGCGGTTCTCAGGAAGAGGAGAGTGGGCTGGTGCGTTCGACAGCACGATCGTTTGTAGGGGCTTCGGAAAACGACTTTACGCACATCGACTCGTGTTTCGAGTGCAGAAAAAAAAATTCTTAGACGTTTGGCCACCCGAAGAACGCTTATATGCTTGTACAGGGTATTCTCCCCGCGGTTAAGTGTGGGGCAGCTCCCATAGTCACACTCACAGCGTGACGAAAACTGACACATCGTCGATTACGCCCTCTTCCTCACTCGCGCGTTCATGCGCAGAAAGCGTACGTTGATCTGCTATGCGTCTGCGAGAATACGTCCATTGTGCAAACAATGGCCGGAGATGAGAATCTCTTTTCAGTCTTAGTCTTTCCACTGACACTAAAGAGGCTGCAGAGGGCAAGAGCGAGTGTCAGCTTACGTTTGCTTGTGGGTTTCTTAATACATGCAGCGGGGTACTGGCTCCCCTGGAATATGCCGGACAGTGGGTATTGAAACACCAGCGCAATGCACAGAAGTGTACATGTTTGCTCGTGAGACAATTTACGGAGATTTGTCTTCAGACATGCCGGTCAGTGGCTAGGAAAAGTGACGTGCTTATCCAACAAAGCTAGAAAGAGAATGTCTATCAACTCGTGGGCAAGCAGTTAGGCAACGAAATCAGAGACAAGGGGTTTGATCGCTCCTGATCGACCTGGTGCGGGTCAAGATTATAGAAACACTTTCTATATGCCTCCCGGGCACGAGGAGCGACAGCAGGCTCACTGGCTCACTTGCGTAACGCCCAAGGATACGAGCTACTGGACGACCTGCTCGTTTCTTTGGAACCCTTAATAAATACGTGCTCGGATTACGGATGTCGACCGGTCCATTCGCTTTGTCACAGCATATGGGCAAGTAACAAAAAGCAAAGGTATTTGTGGAGCAAGGTCTTGCTCGACATAGAAATGCCGCTGCTATTTGTTGACCATGATTCGATCCGTTCCTAGCACCCTTTTCAACGTCATTCTATAACAGTAGATTCTGTCTAGCGCTCGGCTAGGAATGTTTTTCGCATGGAGGCTGGTTATATGGCTACATACTCAGTGAAGAAGGAGGGGAGACAAATTTCTTGCATTCGAAGCGGCAGTATTTAATAAAACTAGCAAATGGGTGATGGTGCCTAACTTTTGAAGAAATTCTAACGAAAAAAGCGACAAAGGCACACAGCATGCGGTGAGAGAAAAGGGAGCGAAAAGGGAGCGCATGACTAGGAAGCGTTCACAATGGTTTTCTA
The DNA here is from genome assembly GCF_055883805.1 of Amblyomma maculatum. NCBI lineage: Eukaryota > Metazoa > Arthropoda > Arachnida > Ixodida > Ixodidae > Amblyomma > Amblyomma maculatum. The sequence continues at coordinate 126,179,658 of NC_139344.1, forward strand.
GGGCTCTGGAATAATCCGGGGTGAAGTTACTGGGGCCAGTTGTAGGCAGAAGCTGTCTTATGGCAAAGGAGGGGGGGGGGGATATTTTAACCTAGCCTAGACCAAGAAGGCTGTTTGGGTATTTGAGAGCTAGATGGTCCAGCACCAACATTTAGAATGACCTCGTCGCCGTCACAGGATGCAGTCATTCCGTCCTGGATGTTGCGCCGCAGTGAACTACGAGAATGCGGAAACTGGCCGCGCCCTCAAGACACAAAAGTGGTGCCAAACACGACCGAGTGTATTTCCTTTGCGAGGTCAGGTTGCGGCAAGCGAGCTTGCGCATTAGAATTGAGATGAAATCGGTGCGTAGATTGCGAAATGCAGTTTTATGCCGTATGTCCGCGCTTTGGACGCGCTGGATGTTTAAACTGTCATACTGCTGCTCAGCACTTTGACCCAAGCAATGGAGTGGAGGCTCTTCTTAACAACAATAAAGAGCTGAAGTTGAAATAACACACACACACACACACACACACACACACACACACACACACACACACACACACACACACACACACACACACACACACACACACACACACACACACACACACACACACACACACACACACACACACACACACACACACACACACACACACACACACACACACACACACACACACACACACACACACACACACACACACACACACACACGCACACGCATGCTTACGCACGCAGGTGCGCGCGCGATAGAGAGAGCAGTGCACATATCTTGGCAACGCCTAAAATTCAGAGAAGTAATTTTGGAGTGCTGCCATGAAATTATCTTGCTTAATGTACCGAAGGACACATCGGAAATGAGGGGTGGTGCAGAGGTTCTTGTAATTCACCTCAGTAGAAGTGCGACCGCTGGCCGGGATTAAATACCGCGGCCTTGGGTCAATATAGCCGAATGCCAAAAACACTGGGCTTCTTAAGATTTTTTCTTTATTACCATTGAGTCACCTAAGCGGGTTATTTGACTAAAAGACAGCTGTAGGAAGAAAATAACTACTCCATCACTGTTTGATAAGAAACGCCTGCGCACAAGAGTTTGGGGAATATCTGTGTTGGAAATAGCAAGTATTCGTGATTATGCGTCTAATTCCTTTCGTAGTCGGCCAATTTACTCATCGATTAGCGTCGTATTGATTTTACTGAGAAGAAAGTGGTTCAATTAGAGAGTGAGCATGCTCTTGAGTAGCGCGAGCCGATTGATTTTTCTGTGCATTCGCAACGTCTGTGTTCGTTTTTTAGTACTAATTATTTTCAACGCGCAGAAGCAAGAGTAAACTGTACCTAAAGGACTACAGGTGACGTACACGAAAGTTTCACTAATGTAATCATGGCTCACATAAATATCAGCAGAAGTCTACCTGTAAAACTTAGGCTACCAGCAGACGCGTTTATTCCACCAGGAAGCTCTCGGTGCATGCGAGTTCTTGAGTGCCCATCATTGCAGCGTTGCCCCCCGTACGAGTGTTATAGAAAGTAACGAAATCTTGCATAATTTGTGGCTATTCAGGAAGAAACCAACCGCAGGAAGATTTTACTGTGAGCTACTTGCAATATCCACCGTGCGTGGAGATTTGAGAATTACCCAGCTAAACTGGCAGGTTACGTACGTTAATTCCTGCATACGAAAAGTGTTTAATGCTAGCAATAGCAATCTCCTACCGGCAAAACACACAAATTCACCTTTATGGCGTAGTTATGTATAGCTTATACGGTTTAACTTCGGAAAGCGACAGAGGCAACGAGGGACGCCGTAGTAGAGGGCTCCGGGAATTTCAACCACCTGGGGTTCCTTGATATGCACTGACATCGCACGGGCGCCGGGACTCGATCCTGCATTCTTGGGTGCACAAGTCGAGCGTCCTAACCACTGAGTCGTCGCTGTGGGCCAACGTGCGTTCGAGGTGCCGTAGCGGTGTTATGGGAAGAGTTGTACGTAACGCGTCACAAGTAACTGATAACTTGTAATCCATTTTCCTGTAATTTCGTTTCTTGGTTCAGTTAAGTCGACTGCTCTAACCACTGAGCCACCGCGGTGTGTTCCAGTTTTCTGGGACATAACTTTCAATTGGGAAGTAACAATAAAATACCATAAGATTCTGTTATGCTTATGTTGATGGCAGCGGCCTGCGCTTCCCATGCGTAGCATTTTTTTTTGTTTATCCTGCGCTTCCATAGAAAACCTGTCATAAAAAACGATGAGGATTGCTTTTGACCATAAATGGCTTCCTGAGGAGGGATCGGCAGAATTTATAGGTTGCTAAGCTGTCATACTCCTATATGCGAAAAATTTCGTTCATAAACAACCTTCCGTAGAAACGGCTTTTGCCTAACATTTCTGGGTACGTGGATGGTAAAGACGAAGCTCTGTTGATGAAAAATGTGCACATCCCAGAAAAACTCCGCAGTACGCAGGTTGCTGACCCGGATATGTCTTGCTCCAACAACCAGGCTACAACAACTAGCCTGGTTAATAAATTTGTTCATTATAATGCTCAAAATAAATAAACAGTCCCAAAAATCCCGCATGCATTTACAATAGACAAATGTGCGCGTCAAAAACAGCAGCAGACGACATGCGCCGGCGCGGAAATATGCTTCGAAGCGTCTTTTACAGCTTGTAGCCCGCCAAGCAGATCGGATGTCACGGCAACAAGTGATGTTGCATGTGAAAAAACTGCACCACTCGGTGGTAGAGGGCATATGCAACTTTCGACGTACAGACTCCACGAACGTGTGAGTTCGGCTAGTTGAGATATCGGCAGAAAAGAAAAGCCCGCCCGTGCCATCTGTGGACGACCGGCCCCTCTCCCACCCCATGCCACTCAGGACATTGAATCAGGCCATTGAAATCATCAGGCCATTTGTTAGCGATCACCATCCCCTCACGTATTTCCACCTGATAGAATATTATACGCGCAAACATTTATTTTCACTAATACTAACCGTATGTTTCTGAAAAGTCATAACAGATTAACTTTGAACATCTGGAGTGTAGATATATATATGGCTCTCGAATATTCCTGACTGGTACCATTCCTATATTGGTGATGTTATGATGAGCTTGAAGGCGAATTTGTTTTGGTCATACATATATACTTTTTTTTCTCTCTGTTGATCCTAACTTTTACGCCCACACCAACAATTGTGAGACGTCTTGTCTAAGTGCAGCAGGGACACTAATGGTAAATCCCTCAAGGTGGAGTAGAAGTTGTCATGAGGGGTGATTGCTCATTGACGCCCGGCCAAACGCAGCAATAGAGTCATAACGGAAAGCTTTTCCTTGCAGCTGTATGGCGGCGTTAGGTGGATGCTAATGAGTAGTTGCTCCCTTATTGCAGTAGTTATAGCAGTTTGGCCTCGGTTATAAGCAGTAATAGTTTTTTTTTTCCAGCGCTGTACATGATATCCTTCGTCCTTTGTTAGATAAACTTTCCTCTGTCACATTTTTGTCGAAATTGTACCTTTCAGGTGTGCCCGTATATAGTGCGTGTATTATCAACGTTAGAAGAGTGAAATGAGAATTGACGGCGTATTTTTTGCAGAAATTCCACTCCGGCAGAGGTCATATGCCACTGTCGTCTCGTTCTGTCATTTAAGTATCGTGAAAAAAAAAAAAAAACAACTTCAAGGTTGTGTTCCAGTGCATCAAAATCCATCTTCCTGGCTGAAGGTACAGAACTGACTGAGTGATTGATCATAAAAATTTACAAACTAATTGCGAGATAAAAAAAATGGAGATAAACAAAATAGTACAAAGAATACAAAATTACAATATTTTTGATAAATCGTGTCGGACTGCGAAAACGCACAGAGAGCGGTAAAAGAAGCAGCCCTCTTCTTATGTGCTTCGCTGTTAACGGCCGCCTGTTAGCCCATGACAAGATTCGAGAAAGCGCGTGGTCTTACTTGCGGCTGGAGCACAGGGCTTTACTGATGCCTATTGCCGCAGCTATCCAGGAGCGCTGCGAGCCCACTCTTGCTAGAGTTACTATATAGGCTTTATATTAACTCTAACCCTCGCCACTCGAGGGGAGCCCCTGGTACATGCGCTAGAGATTGCTTCGGCGCGTTGGTTCGGGCACCTATACGTGCGCTGCTGAATGGCACTGCTAAGTCTTTACAAAACCCTAACGAGCTAGTCTTCAGCAGTCACTGCTGAAAATACGCAATGCATCCAATCTTAGCATTTTCGGCCATTTCAGGGAACTAGCACATGAAATTGAAAACATCTCAGCTGGTGAACAGAAATGGCGGCGCGTAGTAATAATGTGCACGGTTGCGTTGTTTGTGATTAAGATGCGCTAAAAAAATAAAAGAAAACATTTGAGTGGAAGGTTTGGGAATCATTTAATTTTTTTTCTTAAGGACCAGCAGCCTTTTCAGAGCTGGGTAGTGCCTGTCCTTACGTTATGGCGTTCTCACCTCCCTCTATGCTTATAGACCAGATTTTTTAGCCGCTCCCAGGCGCGGCCATTTTCTGCCGATTAGCGTGCCGCCGCGTGGGCGCTTTCTTGGGAACTGTGGGGCCGCGGTATCGCCGCGAGATTGACCTAGAGGGGGTGCCATCATCGCTCCGATGGTGTGGATCGGTAGCCGGCGGCGCTCGCAGAAAAGTACGCAGCGTAGATCTGCTTCTGAATTTACGGCTGGTTTTTTGGCTTTGAAAACGTGCCTTCTACAATACAATAGCAATTTACTGTTTAGAGTGTTCCAATATTGCAGAAAATATCCGTAGATTTCACCACTGCATCAAAAGAAGCGCAGATTTTATGAAAGCAAGGCGTGCAACCACCCGTCTTTTAGATTTATTGGCCTCTCTTTGGCATTGTACCGCGCTCACGGGCCTGACATACTTTGGCATAAGTACCCCATTTGCCTAATATGCCAACTTAAGCCTTGCCTAATATGCCTAATATGCCACTGCGCCGGGGTGGCGCAGTGGTTACGGCGCTCGACTACTGTTCCCAAGGACGCGGGATCGAATCCCGGCCTCGGCGGCAGCTTTTCGATGGAGGCGAAAAGCAAGGCGCCCGTGTGCTGTGCGATGTCAGTGCACGTTAAAGAACCCCAGGTGGTCGAAATTTCCGGAGTCCTCCACTACGGCGTCTCTCATAGCCTGAGTCGCTTTGGGACGTTAAACCCCACAAACCAACCAACCTAATATGCCAACTTTGTTTTTCTTATCGACTTTTCTACAGTGTGCGCGTGTCTTATACGAGTGCGACAAGCAAATTTATAATGTCAAGCCCACTAGGTTCGTGCTCTTACCTGCAGTACTTTAGAATGAATCGAGACAGCCTGATCCATTATATCGTACATGACTCAAGGATTAAGCAAGTTGAATGCAGCACTGACAGCGTGCTGCCCGGTGCGTTGCCATAGAATGAGTTCACGCGTCAACTCTGGCTAGACAACCACGCACAAGTATTCTCCAAAAGTGAGATTACGCCAATACGGGAAATCTTGCCGCAAAGGAAAGCTGACTGTTCACGTGTAGAGAGCTGAGTGGATTGAGTTTGCCGAGCTCACAATGAGGCGGATGCTTCTTGCGGCCACTGTCAGAGAATCTGATAGCGTAGCACTGCGCCAATGACACTAAATGACGTCCTGGAACCAAAGAAAGTATAAGTAATTTCTGATGCCTGTGATGTTGATAAATGATAAATTATTAGTGTAGTTACTTCTTTTTTTTAATAATGCCAATAAATCTTCCCGTGTGAGAGAATTTTTTCACACTTGATAAAATTTAGGACTATCAGCGATTAATTTTCAGTAACGTTAAAATGCACGCTACGAATTAGTCGCTGTGAAGACGTCGTAAAAAACTGCGCATAGACGCTGTCATGTTCTGGCAAGGAATTTTGAAGGCTGGAGGTTTATTTATCACTGTAATTGTTGAGCAGTGACTCAATTTTATGCGAAAGCACTGACAGTTAAGCCCGTATCAAGCTATTTTACTCCCCTAGTCAGAAACAACGAATTTGCTCTGGAGACAGCACTTAGACGAAAAGGAATTCTAATGATTCTAATGGGCTACTAGTGAAGTAATTGATCTAGGTGTATTATATAACATTTAGTGTAACAATTAGGTGCTGGGATGATATGCTTCTCAAATGTTCGAGCATTCCTCTGAAGCAAAATATTCTCACTACCACTGTTACGAATGAGCAGAAGCCTTCAATAGAAAAAAAAAAAAAAAGGGAAACAAAGTAAGATATGCTGTGGCCCGGGTCTTAACGCACCAAAGCGACAATAAATGGTGTAGTGGCGGGCTTCGGTGTCGTTGACCACATAAGATTGTTTAACGTGCAGTCAAATGGATGGATGGATGGATGGATGGAATATAGGAGCGTCCCCTTTGCAACGGGGTGGTAGCAGTAGCTATCATGCTCATTTTTCTCCTTATATCTTAATTATTGTTTTGGTTAACTATACCATCATTGTATTTATTGAATTTTGATTCTACATTATTATCCTTATGTCCCTTTTCTACTTTTAAGCCACCAATCTTCCAGTCGTTTTTTGCTAGCTTCCACCGCGGGTTTATTCACCCGGCCACTGGCATCTCTAAACCCCAGAGCTTCAGGAAGAGTGACTGCGCCTGCATCGACTTCCGGATGGGTACCATTACATTCGAGTATAATATGTTCAATTGTTTCACTGGAGTTAACACATACAGCACATGCGTCATCTTAATTGTTAAAATTCTTTTTGTAGCTGCGTGTTCTAAGCACCCTGATCTAGCTTCAAAAAGTAGGGCACTGCCTCTCGAGTTATCAAAGAAAGTTTCCTTCCTGATCTGCCTTTTCCACTTTCCGTATAATTCCACACTCTGTTTCTTTTCCCACAGCTAAGGAGCGCCTTTTGAAACGGCCGTGACTGAACCGCCCATTACCGAAATCAGCAATCGATAGCCCTACCACTGAGACAACGCGACGGAAGTTTAAAAAAAAAAAAAAGAGAAAGAAGGTACTCAGACAACTCTATTGTTCATACAGAAGCACATAATGACCTGTTCAAACTGCATTCTGCTATGCAACAGTCGGCAGTCACATGTTTCAGTAGTTGCGGTGCTCAAAACAGAAACGGGAATATACGATTTCTGAGCGTTTCCATTAAGCTGTATTGACCAGGCAGTGACCTGTTTTGCTATGACACGGCGTCTAACGACAGCACCACTTCGTTTGGGATGCCCTGTGTTAAATAATCTCAAGCGCCGAAGACCGTGACTGTTGATGTCCTTACCCAGCATAACATACTCGACATGGGCATTGTTTTCCCTTTTATTGGAGTGTGGTATGATAGCTTGTTTACTATTCTTCAGGAAGAGACAGATAGGTAAACAAAAGCGCACATGAACCGCGAAACAAACAAACACCGATCTTGTACACGCCGCACGCGCGCACGTAAATCAATACCGGCTGTCACGCGACGCGAACACGTATCCCCACTGAGCAGGGTTCACTGCTGTGCCTCAAGGTGGCGACTCTGCTCAATCTCGAGGAGGCCGCGTCTGCCCGGTAGCCAAGCTTAGCTAGCCTTCGGGCTCTAGAGAATATTGCCAAAAATATTTTGACCGCACTGTTGTGTTGGAGCAAATCTATTTGCATTGTCTTATAATTAAAATCGATTCTTTATTTGTGGGATTTGTTTGATGCTCACGTTAACTGCGTTGGTGCTCAGCACGCAGCCGCGCTATAAGCTGCCGTTTCGGTGCCTTACTGACGAGAAAACGGTGGTGAACAATTGCAAACATTACTCGTGCATATAATGCAACTTCCAATGGGCTCTTCTTCCTTCATACCAGCCATTTCGAACCTCACCAATTAAGCTGTGCTGTCGTTTGCGTGGTATGTGCCAGTCACACCAACAAATTTTCGTTGCGTGCTCATCTGAGTTGACAAGCTAACAGCAGGCAAGTTTTGTTGCGCTTTACTTATAAACGTCGCCGCATTGTGATCATTCCTTTTTATCCCTGGAAAATGTAGCGCCTATCAAACTTCATGATGGAAAATAGCGCTAAAGTACACGAAGGACGGAAGGAAGTAAGACAAGGACAAGCCCTTGTCCGTGTCTTACTTCCTTCCGTCCTTCGTGTACTTTCGCGCTATTTTCCATCATGAATGTTAACCAACTAGCCCAACTTTCGGCATTGCCTATCAAACTGTTGCGCCTGCGTGTCAAGCATGATACATATTTTAAATCCTTCACGTACATTGTCGTACATGCCAAAGGAAGAAACAGTAGCAAACAAATGCAAGCTGGAGCATAACAACGGAATGTAGAGTCAAAAAGTGACATCGGCTATGTGGTACGCTGTAGTGGAGTGCTCCGGAAATTTAACGACTACCTGGGGTTTTTTAACGTGCAGTCGCAATTAATATGAAGGTGATAGCTTGAGCCGCAACCGAGACAAGGAGCACGTTACGTCATCACCTTCCGTAGCGAGGGAAACATCTTGGTAGACCCTGTCCCTCTTTTCGCTGTTCCTGTAATAGCTGACACTCCCCGCTAGCAAGTAACAATTTTTCTTTTTTTTCACGCGTCGTCAAGCAGGGTGCGGTGATTTCTGTCCACAGACCGCGTCCGCATGCCGCGTTCGCAAAATCATGTTCGCAGCAGTTGTGAGCAATTGAAGAGTGGTAGAGGTTAATGAGTGGTGTCAATCTATAGAAGGTGATGTTGTGTCCGAAAAATAATTAAGCCAATAACTTAATTAGGTAATTGATTAGAGGCAAAAAATGTAAAAGGATAGGCGGAATTTGTCTCATTAGCCATCGCTTGGCGCCACATTTGAATGCACCAAATACTAAAATAGTTAATTAAATCAGTCAGTTAAGGTGATGTCAAGGATGTGACGTCACGCAATCTGATGTCGAGCCAAAAAAAGGGCATATGAAGGGATTGGCGCGCAATTTGAAAATACTAAAGACTGAAATGGGCAAACAAGAAGTGAATTAAGCAACAATAGAAGCAAACAGAATCAACCAACAGCAACTCCAACACAGATTGTGCAATGCTCTTTAATTTTTTCTATAAATCAGCAGTCGGGCATATATGTAGTGTGGGGGTTTAAGAGGGGAGACGGTCTTCCGCCCCGCTCCTACTCCGCAGGTGCAGCGTCCTCGCTAGCGACCCGCGGAGGGAACAAAGGGGACAAAGGACGGGGACGACACATCGTTACTACTCGAATGCTATTTATTGCACTTGCAAATAATACAGAGCATGCCGGCTAGCTATACATCAACAAGGTTTTCCTTGGAAGGGCAAGGCTACGTAAGAAGGGCTTTTGACTCACCGGCTGGGGAATGGGGGTGCGACTTCGGCGGCGGACGTTTGCACGCGCCGTGAATATGGCGGCCGGGATCCCGTGCGCGCCGCATTCTGCGGACAAAGCCATACCACGGCGTTTGCCGCGGGAGGCGGCGAGAGCGTGCGGTATTTACCGGTCGCTTCGCCGTTGGGAACCAGAAGATGGGCGGTCGTGCACAACGGGTCCTCCCGTGTGCGCAGCGTACTCCGTGCCCGCTATCCTCCGGCATTTGCCGGGAGAGGCGGCGGGAGACGACCGCTCTCGCTGCCGGCTGGATCCAGAATCTCTCCTCTCGTCTTCTCGCGGGAACCCGCGTAGACCTCTTGGCGGCGCACCCATCTCTGGTCTCCTTCCCCCAAGGGGAGGTATTTACCTCCTCTCCCAGCCGGCGCTGCCATGAAGCTCGTTGGGGTGGTGGTGGTCGGTCGCGGCGAAGGGGAAGGAAACTGGTTTTCCACATTCCTCCCTCCTTAAATGTTCACCTATGGTTGTCGAGAGCTGCTCCTTGGACGCCATCCGCGAGGTAAACACCAGGCTTAGCAGGGCGATCCAAACGTTGGTGTAATCCGACGAGCAGCAAGGTGAAGGGGCCCCCGCTGTCCATCGGCAGGTGCCAGAAGCCAGCGTGACGGGAGGGTGTTGTTCCCGCTGGCGCGCCTTTGTTGGCAGGTAGGGGTTGGCCTCCTCTCCCGTCAAGCCGGACTGGTTCCGTGAGACTCCGAGCTTCGGTGATTCACGGCCGCAGGGCAACAGGCAGGAACGTAAACAATGGCAGCAGGTCCAGGCGGCTTCACTTGATATCTGCACAACCCTCCGGATCTCCAAAAAGGTTGAATAAATTCAGCAAAATGACCATTTGGTAAAATGCGGGCCAATGCGAGTGCCAAACAATTTTATCCGGCACCGCACTGCGTTCCGTTAATCCGAACGAAGCCCGGGCATCCGCGGTTCGTTTGCCGGCATAATAATCTGGTTCCACGAAATTTCCGATTCTCCTTCTCAGTCCAAAAATACCAAGTTCATTTGAACGAAGTTAGCTTTCTCTAATTCAGCGAGATATTCGGCTACAGCGAGGTCAATATAAAACTAGCAAACCGCATTTGCGCATGCTGTATGCCACGGTTAGCCTGTCCTCCGATGTGCGACAGGCAGCTCCCAAAAAGAGCCTTAAGCCTACTCGCTCTAGCGCTAAGGACAATAGCTAGAACGCAGCGCCGCGAGGATGTGCATCTCCGCCAAGGAACCCAGGGTGGCCCTACTCGCTCGCTGCCATCCAAAGGCAACTTCTGAGCGAACGGCGCCCACCGCGTCCAGCGGTGTCGGAGCGCCCCGGTGCTTTCCGGCAATCACGGCTGCAATACCAGTCAGCCGATTGCGGCACCTGGCTCCCAGAGCCAGAGACAGAAGAGGATATATTTACAACTATATACAAGAAAAGTAGGGCCACCGTCCCGGCTGAGGCACTCACTCGCTTCCGGCGTGCTGTTCTCCGTGGACGGCTCGGTCTCGCGCTCCATGTACGGACCTCGTGGCTACACCTCTCGAAGGTCTCGGCACACAAACACACACGCACACACACACACGAATAAAAATGCTCCACACGCATAAACACACACACACACACACACACACACACACACACACACACACACACACACACACACACACACACACACACACACACACACACACACACACACACACACACACACACACACACACACACACACACACACACACACACACACACACACACACACACACACACACACACACACACACACACACACACACACACACACACACACACACACACACACACACACACACAAATACATGCACGACCATTTGCTCTCGCTGCAACTCCTTCCACCTCGCCGTCAAAAAAGCATATTAGCCTTGCTAGCATAGCGATGTCGGGTCAGGCCTAATATTAAAAGTCCGGGCAGGCACTCCACGCCGCGAACTGACTATCGTCCTCAGTCCCTAGGGATGGGTAAGCAGCTCAAGTGCTTCTGCACGAGAGAACCACGTTGAGGCGCCATTGTGGCGATATGAGGGGGAGCGGTCTTCCGCCCCGCTCCTACTCCGCAGGTGCAGCGTCCTCGCTAGCGACCCGCGGAGGGGAACAAAGGGACAAAGGACGGGGGCGACACATCGGTAATACTCCAAAACTATTTATTGCACTTGCAAATAATACAGAGCATGCCGGCTAGCTATACATCAACAAGGTATTCCTTGGAAGGGCAAGGCTACGTAAGAAGGACTTTTGACTCACCGGCTGGGGAATGGGGGTGCGATTTCGGCGGCGGACATTTGAACGCGCAGTGAATATGGCGGCCGGGATCTCCCGTGCGCGCCGCATTCTTCGGACGAAGCCGTACCACGGCGTTTGCCGCGGGAGGCGGCGAGAGCGTGCGGTATTTACCGGTCGCTTCGCCGTCGGGAACCAGAAGATGGGCGGTCGTGCACGACGGGTCCTCCCGTGTGCGCAGCGTACTCCGTGCCCGCTATCCCCCGGCATTTGCCGGGAGAGGCGGCGGGAGACGACCGCTCTCGTTGCCGGCTGGATCCAGAAGCTCTCCTCTCGTCTTCTCGCGGGAACCCGCGTAGACCTCTTGGCGGCGCACCCATCGCTGGTCTCCTTCCCCCAAGGGGAGGTATTTACCTCCTCTCCCAGCCGGCGCTGCCATGAAGCTCGTTGGGGTGGTGGTGGTCGGTCGCGGCGAAGGGGAAGGAAACTGGTTTTCCACAGTAGGTTGTAAGAAAGTGACTGTGTTAACAAAATATGTGAAGGCCAACATGGCCCGGTTATACCAATAAAAATGAAAAAGAAAGCGTATGCAGTAAAGATAAAGCAAAGTCCAGGAAATGTGTCGTGAAACAACAGTAGTAGTTTATTGTGAACAACCAAAGGGAGAGGGAAACTGTCACAATTATGCCTTTACATGATAAAAATATGCTATACAAAGGTGCTGTCTTAAATATCAGTCACCTTTCTCTAAAGAACGTCGAAATGCGTTCCGTTCACCTTTGCAGCTTGCGCACAGAGGCGTCATTGTTAGCCAATATACACAAGATTGTTATGATAGGGAAGAAAATACAGGGGAAAAAAAGCCAGCGAGTTAGTCAGGGGGGTGATGCTTGTAGCCCGGAAGAGAGTAGGAGGGCAAGAAGGCAGCGCGATCATTATCTTCGCAGTTCCAAAATTGGCGGCTATGCAGCTTGAAAGGCTCACCGGTCGAAGCTCCCGCGATCACCTTTATATTGACTGCGACTGTACGCGGACATCACACACTCCACAGGCGCCTTCAGCTTCGTCTTCATCGAAGAGTGGCCATAGCTTCCATGATCGAACCCATGTTTTCGGTCTCAGCAGTCAAGAGCCCTAACCACAGAGCCACCACTGGAGGGCCGAACACCGTTTCTCTATTTCTTTTACGTTTTGAACAAATATTAACACAGTAGCGGCTGAATGTTTTCGGTATGTGTGAAAGAGCTGTTTAGCCGTTCAGGCCAGGTCATCGCATGTAATGAAATCGTGTTTGTTGCGTCTCAGGCCGATACTAACAGCAAAAAGCTACTACGCTCAACCGTTTTGCACGCCGACTTCTCTCTGAAATAAAGCAATAACAATTTGGATTGCTTATATTCGTACTTACACTTCCTTAAAAATAAAGCCAAAGGCGAACCACTGGTGGCCGAAAACACACGTTTTGCCTAAGCAACCTTCAGCGCGATGCTCGCCGATCGGGTTACATCTCACACCATGGAGTCAGATCCAAAAATCGTCATTCGCAAAATAAAAAGAAATATAACAAAGCAAAACAAAAGAAAACGTGTGCATTTATTACATATGAAGGGCAGCTCCAGAAAGAAAACGCCACCGTTGCGCATAAACGGCGATTTACAGTTCGCAACCTGCATGGTAGACTACCCTCGTATATTGCGTCAACGAGAGAACAGTGCGCTTCAAAATGCTTTAGTACTTTCTGGAACAGAGACAAATATTAGTAGCGAGGCACAACACACACCTACATGCATATGTGGTAGAGTGCATTAACGACAGAACTGAAGAATGCTTGCTCACAAACACTTGTTCAGCGCGAGGCGCCCGCGCGACCCACAATCCCCTGGCCGCGCGAGCTCGACAGATGGCGCCTGGTGTCGAGAGTTACCCCACCCCAAACTTCACCTGGGAGGGTGTGGCATCATCCTGTTCGTGTTCTCTTCTCCCAGTCCTGTCTTTTGTTTGTTCGTTATTCCATTTTTTTTAAACTTTCTTCTTTATCCCTTTCACTTTTGGCCTGCGCACCAGTTTTGGTGCCGACCTGTTTCAAAGGGTATGGCCCTGAGCATCATCATCATCATCAGGAGCGTGTTAGCAGCCGGCGCGCGAGGGTAAAAGCATCTGGCCTATAGGTGCTGCAGGACTTTCTAGCATCGAGTGTGACATACGTGAACGAAACCTTTTTAACTGCAAAAGGCATTTTTTTTTTGCTTGCGTGTATATACCAGCTTCACATTCCTGTAACTTCATGAAGGCATTCTCGTAATCTGTCTCTGCATACCTTTCGCTTTGCTGGCTTCATGCAGAGTGGAGACTCGAGCTTTTGGAGCGCTCCTTGCTTTCTTTGCTCTTTGCACAAAATAAGAAGGATACCGATCGACAGTTCGCAAATTTCACTGTGCACTCGTTGGCGTTTCGCTCGATATGAAGCGATTATTGCATACAGCTGTCAGAATTTCCCTGCGATTATTCTTTTATCATTTATCGCCTAGTTCCTGAACAGCATGAAACTGGTGAAAGACGCACGGAGAGATTCTCCGGACAGCGAATGACAAAACGGCAGACAGCCTGACAGATGTACCGTCATTTCACAAGCTGGGAAGACAAATATGCATGAAAAGTTCCGTGTAGAAACTCACTGAGAAATACTGGCTTGTCAGCAAGAGGCGCGTGAAGTGAGTGGCAGGATTGAAGGTAACGTCTGGTTTTTGCTTCATGCGTTTAAACTCAGGGTCAGATCTATCGGCTACAATCAACGATCGTGCTGGCGGTGACGCAAGAACTGAGCGGAAGTCCCGAAGTGATTTTGTCCGAGCAGCGTCCATTATCACCGCTTGTACTACCACTACTGGTGCGTCCGGGATGCACAGATAAGCAACGTGTGTTATGTTCCGACAAAATTTGCCTTAAGCATGCTAAAGTTACATCCGTAAACGTTGCGAACTTTTGGAGGACAGTATACACTTTTTTTTTTTTTTCCGGAACCTCCTTGGATGGCAGGCAGCAATATACCGTGTTGTTACCCTAAGGGTATATTTGGTCTTTGTGCACGTTGACAGCACAAATGATACGCTTTGCGAATTAAGGAGTAGGGAGCGGAGCTTTGGATCGTTTACGAATGCACGAATGCTTTTCCTCATAGATTTATTATCGCACCCCCTCCTACTATCTCAGAGCAAATCCATATGTCATCTTTGAACCAATTAATTTCGAGGCATGATTATGCGCTGGCCCGCCTGTGAAAATAGAAGGCTAAAAACTTCTCACTTTAAAGGTGATGCTTATATCTTTAAAAACGCTGGCCTCCGTCGTGACACTTAATCGAGCTCTCGCTTGAATGAAGTAACGGCACGGGGCTTACGCTATTGCGGCGATGATATAAATCCTGTGTTAAAAGCCTTGCTGATAGGCTCGCTATTACACACGCTCCATCTCAAGGCAGCACAAGAAAAAGAAACCATACGCTGGGCTCAGCTGGACGCGGTACAAGAGACAGGACTTCCTGTGTCGCAACCATTCAGGCGCGACGCTTGTCGCGGGTTAATCTCCGCTTCAGAATCAGTATAGGCTCTGTTTGATCAGGCATTATCCACAAATTCGTCTGCAACCAGCCCAGGATTTCGGCTGCATAACTACGATGTCAAAGTGAAGCGCTACCACGCTCGAGAACCACTCTTGATGAACTCTCCAATGGGTCGCTTGCTTGCTCGTCGGGCTATCCGCGAAGAATAGGCTTGTCATGGGTGGTGATTCTAACCAGGGAGGAGCGCTCGCTCACGTCTGAACGAAGGAAAAGCTTTGAGCGTACGGCGAAGCCAAGTGTGCACAACCACAGGAGACCATGCACATGACCTATGTAACTTACAATAACATAACTGTAATTAAGCCGCTTAGAGACAAAGGCAACCTTTTGCATTCAGCAAGTACATTTACCAGAGTCAGTTTGCTCCGTGTTTCGCTGATAGTGAATGGTCTCGCCTCACTTGACGACTGATTTTATCGTCATGGTTTTTAGTGACGTGATCCAGTCTACAAGGGGCAATTTTTTTCTTGCGACACGAAATGGGGACTCACCTGTAATCAAAAGACGTGTACGCTGTTCGACATGCCTGTCCTGATCTGCGCCCTTGCAGGTGAACCACTCTTAGGCACACTGATATATTTGTAGCATCTTCCCTAAAAGCGTACTCTTAGTTGAATTTGCCTTATTAATTATTGACAGCGGTGTTCTTCTTCAGCTTCCTCTCCTTTATTTCTGCCTTGCCATTGATCAAACGAAAATGCACGAGCGACATCTCCGGAATAATGGTGAATAGATGACCGTAAACCTCGAGATCGATGTAAAAATACAGGTTCTTGATGAGAAGGAAAAATATTCCACCAATTCTCCTTCTCTCCTCACCGTTAAAAAAATAATAATAAAAAAATAAAACCGACTCTCGATATTTTTCTTCCGTGGACTTATTTGAGTGGCTTCTTTTAGGGGGACAAACGGATAAGATCACAGTTAGTTTGCTTGACTGCGATGACATCTGTCAAAACACGTGCCGCAACAGGAAAAGCCATGACAATAAGTTTACTGTGGCCATCACTTCTACAATTGTTTTTCAATTTTGTTTAGTTCGTTCTTTAAAGATCGTAACTCTGCAGCCTTTGCTGTACAATTACCTTATTTTGCGGGTGGAGCTGAACCGTTACAATCCCTAAACATGCAAATGATTATCGCTAAAGCCCTCAATATGTCTCAAAATCTGCCCCCTGAACGCTACTTATCACATTTAGCTAACTTTGTTAATTTCGAGGAACAATATCGGCTGACAGCCGGCCCATGCTTGTCGGTGCTGTGCTACCATACAGCAAACGGGCTCATGAATGATAACTTCCAAAACTACTCTGAAGAACTTCTTACATGGTTCCATGGTAAGAAAATTGTTTCCCAATATCAGCTAAGCGCGTCGTCTAACGCGTGCAATAGTTTCAGTAGATCAACGCGTGATGATTAGAAGGAAGGCGGCGACGGCCGCCTGTCAGTAAGACGCAACCGTGTAGAGAGGGCAGATAAAGGAGGGATGAGGATGGAAGAAGAAAATTATAATTCAAGTGAAATTGAAATAAAAAATGGAATCACTCTGGACCGGCGATTCCCCCAACTGTTTTGGAGTACTTTGTGCACTGCATAGACTTCCAGGAAAGATTTGCATAGATCTGGACAGACTTCAACAATTTCGCCCCGTGAGGCTGTTTCCGATTAAAGACTGCGCGCCCAAGAAATGTCGCGCATGTGTGGAACCCATTGTATTCGAATCCAAGTGAGATCTATCTTAGAACTGCTGCTTGCAATTTGCGTTAGTCATAGGTATAAGGAATCGAACCGCCAGTCAGCACAACCAGGGGTGTCTATGTAATGGGTCGAGACCGCATCGCTCATGACAAGACAGTCTCAGTACAATGTGTGGTTTGCGGTGAAGCGAGAGGGCGCATAACCAGACTATCGCACTGTCACACGTAATCTGTAATTAAGTGTAAATAAATCAACCACTGCAGCGTAAGGAAGCGAGTGTAGGGACCCATGAAGTGGCAACAAGCCATGGTCCCGTATTCGCGGCGTCGGATCGACCAATCGATCGCCTCTGAATCTTTCTCCCATTAGTAGGGGGCTGTCTTGTAAATGGCTAACAGGGTCTCACATTCCAAGCACTTCCTTAGCCGCAGTTTACGAATCCGAGTAGTATCTTGGCATGCACTACACATGTGTTTTAGAGCGTAGCTCTTTGGCTCCCGTTCCTGGGTTTCGCGTCGGCGTTGGCCGCGTTGGCCTCGTAACCAGCTCCGCCCCTCTTTCACCCCCCCCCCCCCCAATTCGAGCCTGCGCTTCGGCAACCGGAGCTTCGCAGGAAGAGGGGGGGTACATTCAGCGGCGAACGAGGGGGGCACGAGCGCGCGCAGCAACCGGAGAACACGGGGAAAGGAAGAAGGCGGGGGGGGGGGGCGCCGGAGGCAGCGCTAGCAGCGACTGACTAATGCAGCTGCCGCCACTAGCGAATCAAGACAACGTGGCTGCGTATAACACCGTCGCCGCCATGCAGAAAGGGGAGGTGAGGTCTTCCCTCCCTTTCTTCTTGCGTGGCGGCGAGGGCGCTCTCCGGTTGCCGAAACGCCGGCTCGCTATCAGCGGATATCCTGCTATCATCCCGTTCTCACTCGCTTCACTTGCTAGCGGCGTCAGCGGCATCAGTCAGTCGCTGCTATCTGTTCGTCGCGGAACGTTCCTATGGGCCTACGCGCTGTTTCCTGCAACCTCCCGATAACGCAATCGCTCTCTTCATTTCTCCGACCACAAAGCTTCTTTCATGACAGCCAAGAACTGTTAGTGTAGTGTTTCTTGAAGGATACGTGTGAAAAAT